>NC_025993.2:14172866-14191059 GCF_000442705.2 Elaeis guineensis | reverse complement strand
ATATGGATCCATCATTCACCCAGAAGATCATGAGTGAATCATTATCGCCCTGGTTCAAAATGCCACAGTTGAAGCCGTACAATGAAACTGCTGACTCGATGGACCATTTAGAAAATTTTAAATCTATCATGCTCCTGCAGGGAGCAACTGACGTAACTCTTTGTCGAGCTTTTCCTTCGACCTTGAGGAAGGCTGCCCACTATTGGTATTCAAACCTCAACCTAACATTGTAGACTCCTTTTACCAGCTTAGTCGAATGTTCATCGTGCACTTTGTTAGTAGTCATCGGCAACATCGCAACTCAGACTTTCTCGTCAGCGTAAAGCAGCTAGAGAATGAGCCACTCCAGGACTATATTAACCGCTTCAATGCTGTGACCTTAGAAGTACAGAACTTGAACCAATCTATGGCAATGTCCACAATAAAGGTCGAACTTCTCCAAAACGACCTTCTCTTCTCGCTCAATAAAAAATATCCGAAGGACTTTGTCAAAATATTGGAGTGGGGTTAGAGATATGCTCAAGTAGAGGAAGCCTGAAATTAGCGAGGAGAGAACCTCGACGACAAGTCACAACCAAATACTGAATAGGGCAAGAAAAAAGATTATCGATGAGTGCAGCATCGACAAATCGAGCAAAAGCCCTGTCACTCTCAGACTCCACCTCAGAGAAATCGATCTAGCTCTCCCATAGGACAACGCCGATCTAGAATCCCTCCATAGAAGTTTCACTATTTCACTCCATTGAACATCTTTCGAGCCTAGATACTAATGGAGATAGAATGTCAACAAGAACTCCCTCGGTTGAGGAGGATGTCTACAATATTGTAAGTACCATCGGAACCATGTACATGATACTGAGAAATGCTGGTAGCTCAAAGAAGAGATAGAAGCAGTCAGCTGAGGGGGACATCTTCGATGCTCTATTGATGAATGATGAATCTCGGAGAACCCACGAGGTGATCCTCCATGACAAGAAGACCCCTATAGGAATCAACCAATAGTGGATGAGATTCATACCATTTTTGGGGGGCAGCTCGGCTATGGCACCTCCAGATTAAGCTAAACTGAATCGAAGAAGAGAAAGGTCGGTGACGAAATCACATTCTCGGAAGCCGATCTAAAAGGAATAAAATGCCCACATGATGATCCTGTAGTTGTGTCCCTAAACACTTCAAATTATGATATACATTGGGTCTTGATTAATAATGAAAGTTCAGTAGATATTTTGTTTTACGATGCATTTGTTCAAATGGGTTTAAATTCTAAGTGGCTAATGAAGAGAAACCCACCTTTAATTGGATTCTCAGATAGTATGGTCTCCATAGAAAGAACTATCTCCCTCACCATGATAGCCGGACGAGCTCCAAAATAGGCTGTTGTTGAAATAAACTATTTCATAGTAAAGAGCCTGTCAGTGTATAATGTCATCTTAGGTCAACCTGGGTTGGATATTCTTTGAGCCATAGTGTGGACCTACCAATTGATGATAAATTTTCTATCCCTTATGGGATCGGCGAGCTCCAAGAAAATCAGCAATTAGCGAGGGAACATTATATAGCTACTTTATGTGAGGAAATATCGGGAGAACAATCAACACATGAGCTTGATGTGCGGGATGAGCTAACAGAATAGAGAGGTCAGCCAGTGGAAGACCTCATCCCAGTGCCAATTGATGAAGATCCAAGCAAAGTTATTAAGATTGGCTCAAACTTATGTGAAGATGATTGTTGGTACCTCATCTCTTTTCTCCAAACTAATGTAAATGTGTTCACTTGGTCAACTTTCGATATATCAGACATCGATCCGGAGGTCATAGTACATCAGCTGAATATAGATATGAAGTACCATCCGATCAGACAAAAGATAAGTAGCTTCACCCCCGAGTGACAAAAAGCCATACAAGAAGAGGTTGATAAGCTTCTAAAGGTGGGGTTTGTCCAAGAAGTCCACTATTCAGAGTGGTTAGCCAATGTCGAACTGGTCAAGAAGGCTAATGAAAAGTGACATGCATGCATCAATTACATTGATCTCAAAAAGGCATGTTCCAAAAATAGCTATCCTCTATCTTGGATCGATCAACTAGTGGATGCAACCTCGAGATATCAGCTCCTATTTTTCATAGATGCATCCTCCGGATACAACCAGATTTGGATGGCTCCCGAAGATGAGGAGAAGGTCTCTTTTATCACTAACTAAGGTTTTTTTCATTGCAGGATCATGCCGTTTGGTTTAAAGAATACAGGCATGACTTACCAACGGCTTGTCAATAAAGTCTTTAAAGAGTAGATCAGTAGAAATATGAAAGTATGCATAGATGATATGCTCGTTAAAAGTAAAGCTACCGAGCACCACATCACCGACCTTAAGGAGACATTCACCACACTGCGATATTTTCAAATGAAGCTCAATCCTAACAAATGCATATTCGGCATCACTTCTGATAAATTTTTGGACTTCATGGTGTCGCAACGGGTGATTGAAGTGAACTCCAAGAAGATCCAAGCTTTCCAAGAGATGAAACCTCTGAAGACAATTAGGAGGTAAGCGCCTAACTAGGAGGACTGCGGCTTAGTAGATTTCTCTCAAGGATGGTCGAGAAAATGCTTTCCTTCTTCAAAGCACTCAAACAAACAAAAAACATCCAATGGTTAGACGAGTGTCAGCTCGCATTTGATGAACTGAAGAGGTATCTTGGCTCGCCACCTCTCCTAAGTAAACTAGAGTCTGGAGAAGTGCTATACCTGCACCTAGCGGTCTCACCTTCAATGATTAGTTCGATCCTCATCTGGCAGGAAGCTAAGGTGCAAAAGCCAGTCTACTATGTTAGCTGAGTTCTTCATGATGTCGAGTCGAGATATACAAAGCTAAAAAAGATGGTTTACGCTCTCGTGATATCCTTCAAGAAGTTATGCCTATACTTTCAAGAGCATACAATTGCTGTCCTCACCAACCAACCGATCAGGTCCGTGCTTTACCGGCCCGACACTTCAGGGTAGCTAGCTAAATGGGCCATTGAGTTAGGAGAATTTGACGTAAAATATCTTCCAAGCCATCCATTAAGGTTCAGGCATTAGTCAATTTTGTCTTAAAATTTACCATCCCGAATGAGGAGTGGAGCAATAGATCGATAGCTCTGATACCTAAAGAATGTTGGGTTCTTCATGTGGACGGTTCCTCTAATACCATAGGTTCAAAAGTCGGATTGATTTTGACTAGCCCAGATGGAGTAGTTGCAGAGTATGCATTGCACTTTGAATTTTCTACCTCGAATAATGAAGCCGAGTATGAAGCACTGGTGACTGGCCTGAAAATGGCCAAGGAGCTGGGAGTTCGGTACCTGAGGGTTCATAGTGACTCTCATCTCATCGTTGGACAAGCACAAGGCAAGTATAAGGCACGAAAGCCGAACATGGTAAAGTATCTACAAAAGGTCAAGGATCTTGCCTCTAACTTTACCACCATGAACATCCAATAAATTTCGAGATCAAAAAATATGAGAGCCGACTTCTTATCTAAGCTTGCAACGTTTGGTATAGCCGACCTAAAAAAGAAGCTCGTATCTAGAAATCTTTGAAAAGCCAAGTATCGAGGAGTCCTTGATGATGCAAACAGATTCTGAACTGAGCTGGATAGATCCGATCTTTCAATATCTATAAGAAGAAGTGTTGCCAATTGAACAAAATGAAGCCAAGAGGTTAAGGCACCTCGTGCCTCAATACCTCATATATGATGGAAAGCTATATAAAAGGTCCTTTACTCTACCTTTACTTCAGTGTCTCTGACCTTTAGAAGTAGAATACACCATTCGAGAAGTTCATGAAAGAATTTGTGGCAACACCTGGAGGGCAAGATGCTTGCTCACAAGGTACTGTGACAGGAATATTTTTGATCGATCATATAAAAGGATGCCACCAATTTAGTGAGCAAATGCGACCAATGTCAAAGAAATTTAAACATCTAGCACCGACCTTCCACCCCTCTGGCTTCGATCACCACGTCCTGGCCCTTCATCCAATGGAAGATGGACATCCTCAGACCTTTCTCTATTACGGTGGTGCAGAGAAAGTTTTTACTCATTGCGATTGACTACTTCACCAAATGGATAGAAGTACAAGCATTGACGACCATCACCAAGGCCAAAGTTCGCAACTTCATATGAAAGTCAATTATTTATCGATTTGACCTATCTCGAGCCATCATCACTGACAACGGATGCTAGTTTGATAATCCGAAGTTCACAGGGTTCTATAAAGAGCTAGGTATCTCCCATAGGCTCATTTCGGAAGCTCATCCCTAAAGCAATGGTGAGGCTGAGGTAATGAACAGGATCTTGGTACAAGGGCTCAAGGCCTGTCTAGACCAAGCTAAAAGATTGTGGGTGGAAGAGTTATATCACGTACTTTGGATGTATCGCATAACTCAGCGAGTTTCAATTGGAGAGACCTCCTTTAAACTTGCTTTCGGGATTGAAGCTGTCATACCTCTTGAGATCGATCTGCCGATGCTATGGGCGGAAAAATTTGATGAAGATAGCAATTCTATTAGGCTGTGCGAGAAGCTGGATGTACTGGAAGAAACTCGAGAATGAGCATGAATCCAGATGGCCAACTACCAACAGAGAATAGCTCGATACTAAAACTCAAGAGTCAAGGAAAAAGCCTTCCAAGCCGAGAAACTTGTTCTTCGCAGAGCTGAAGTGTCACATCTAATCAAACGATCGAAGCGTACACCAAACAGAGAGGATCTGTACCGCATCGATGAAGTAGTTCGACCAAGAGCTTATCGCCTTCGTCGATTGGATGGAACTTCAGTTATCAGGACTTGGAACTTCGATAATATACATATTTACCACTCTTAATTTGTAATCTTTATCGAACTAAGTAATAATTATGGATCTATATGTTTTTTTGAAATAACATGCACTTCTCATCCATGAACGAACTGAGCAGAATATATCTCCATGGTCTCCAATGCGTGCTTCTTGTCCATGGATGAGTTGAGCAGAATATGTCTTCATGGTCTCTAACATGCGCTCCTCATTCACAGACAAGCTAAGTGGAATGCATCTCCATGATCTTCAATACGTGCTCCTCGTCCACAAACAAGCTGAGCAGAACGCGTCTCCATGATCTTCTACGCGTGCTTCTTGTCCACAGACGAGCTGAATGAAATACATCTTTACGGTCTCCCACATACGCTCCTCATCCATGGATAAGCTGAGTGGAATGCATCTCCGAACGCTCTAACACGCACTCCCCATCCTATGATGAGTTGAATGAAGTGCATACCCAATCTTCATCATGCTCCCCATCCTCCTACGAGCTGAATGAAGCACCCCAAACTTATTCTTTATCCAGAAATGAATTAAATGTACTAAAGTATGATAGATCCCTGAAGCTTGAAGCTACCCGGGGTTATCGTCAGTTTCTATACCTCATCTTCGAAGGACATAACCTAGGAGAGCTAGAGGCAACGAACGCAATCTTGATTAACGATGACCTCTAGAGATCCCTACTTAAGCTTGGATACTGAACTCAACTATACATTACTAGTCGATCTCCACAACATGGCTAGTCTGATGTGCAAAAGATGAATTAATTAAAAAAGATTTTTGTAGAATTCTGATAAGTCCATTTACAAAATGCCTTGACAGGTGTCGAGGTCTAAAAAATAGACTGACCAATGTCTAAGCCTGGACAAGCCTGAGCTAAGATACAAAAACTTTTTAGGCCCTATCAGGGGTGTGAGAGTCGCCGACGTTACTTGGGTCTAATAGGACAATGACTACAGGAGGCTAAGCCGATGCTATGTCTTTGGCCGCATGATCTTCACGAGCCAGGCTGAAGATCTCCTCGGCTTGTACCCCCTCATCACTGACCTCATCAACTTTCTCCTCATCATCTGATTTCAGGGGCTTAAGGTTGAGGTCAAAAAAGTGACTCTGAACCTTCGCCTTGAAGTTCGTCAGTTCCTGTAAATAGGACTTAGAGCCGAACTCCACCTTGATCTTCCAAAGTTATTTCAAGGAGTGGAAAGCATTGGCCATGGTTACTTTGGTGGTCTTCAATTTTTCTTCCCAATTCCTGGTCTCCACGAACAGTCGGGTTTCGGCATCACCCTGGGTCTTGATGAGCTCAACTTCAAGCTACTTCACCTCGACCTTCAGTGACTTGACCTCCTCCTCGGCTTTGATTTTTGAAAGTTGGGCATCATCTACCCTCCTGTTGGCCTCACTGGTCTTATCCTCGACCTCTTTCAAAATATGTCGGACCTCCTGGATCACCTCGATGAAGCAATCCATATGGTAGACGAGCTAATAAAAAATCAATGAATAATGATGAAAATGAGATGCTGAGATTGTAATGAAGATGAGCTTATAAAATTGGTGGAAAAGTGATGCTTGTCCAAAGGAGAGAAGCATACAAGTCCTGAACTTGGAAGGTGCTCCCTTCTGCTCCAGGGCTTCAACGTCGGTGGGTGTGATCACTGACTGAAGTAAGTCCTAGACAATCTGATAATCTTCGATGCCCCTCCTATTATCTTGGGCCTCAGATTCTGATGGAACTTCCGCCAGAGGAGAAACTCAGTCGGTAAGTTGGCTGGGCGAGATGATATGTGCATCAAAGTCTAGGGAGTGCCCGAACTCCATTGCGATGAAGAGATAGAAGGCCGAGGGACTGAATCCCCTGGGGCGACAGACCTGAGGGGCTGAGTGTCACACGGTGCTGAAGGCTCCTTCCTTGAAGGAGTGCGGCTAGGCCCCAAGGAACCACCAACCGTGGGCTGAGCAAGAATGGCTTCAGCTCGATCATGCTTCAGAATTGGGGCTGCACTTGCCTTCTTCCTCTTGGCAGTCTGGCAAAGAGCCTCAACATCCTCGGACCTCATAGTTGTGCAAAAGATAAAGTTAGTTGAAAAAAAAACATCGAAGTGAAAAACAAACCCACTTACTTGCAAGATCAGTCGGGCTCAACCCAACCTTGAACAAGTTCTCCTCGGTTAGGAGCTTGGAGAGCGGAGAGGGAGTGAGACTGAAGATCTACGCTAGTGACTCCTCCTAGGTGTCTGAAAGGATAGGAGCTCTGATCACCGACCTCTGAGGTCGACCCCATGATGTATTGAAGCCCTAAGGTTGCTCGATCAAGATAAAGAAAAATCACTCCTTCCAGTTATGCACCAAGAAAAAAGTATTTCGAAGGAGATGTCACCCCTTCCGAGGAGAGACATACCACCACCTAGCCTCCTTAGGATGCTCTTTTAGCATGAAGCAAGCCCTGAAGAGGTGGGAGGTCGGTTCAGCCCTAAGGAGAAGATAGTGGACTAACAAAGCTAAAATCTGACGCCATGAGTTCAATGCTATACTGCAAGGGCTTACTCGATATGTATTAAGTAATTCTACAACCAAATAGTGAAAAGATAATCAGAGACTAGCCTTCAAAGATTTCTCATAAAGGTCAATCCAACTTTGATGCGGAAGAGCTATGTGCACTCCAGGAATAGCGACCTCTAGCTTGAATTCGATCAAGATTTGGTACTTCAGCCTAAAGACCTCTAAATCCTCTGAGGTGAGGATAGAGTTCACATGGAACAGACCGAAGTTAGGCACCTCACTTACTTTGGGTCAACCTGAAGAAGAAGCTACATCGGACCCAAGGTCCACATCTTCTGGGTCATCACCCGAGGCCCAGACAAAAGGGAAAGAATTTGACGCACTCATATTCAAAGGACAAGAGACTGACCTATGGAGAGATGTGGTCGAGTAGAAAAGGGAATGAAGATGGGGGTCGGTCACAACTCAGCTTCGATCGAGCAAAATCATCGAAAGACAAGTGCCAAAGCTTCCCCCTCTCTGAACAGTAGAAATAATAAAAAGTAAAACTATAACGACGTCTATTTATTGGAGCTCAGACGGCTCCGATCTACTGATGAATCACCTTTCCCTATCGATGTGCATCAAGTGGCAACCTACGATTAGTCAGAACAAAGCTCTCGCGGATCTAAGGAGCCAACGGCCTAGATGTGAAGATGGTTCGCCCATATGAAGCTGATCCTTGATGCATGTCGACTGAAAATAGATAGATAAATTAGCCTCGATTTTGAACTGATACTCTCTTCAACCGATCTTATTCAAGCTTGGACTTAAGAGCGGGAGGCATCTGTTATGGATCTCCACCTTGGCTCGGTCAGATGCATCCTTAGTATCATCTGAACTATGGAAGATGCACCTGATAAGACTATGTATCTGCAATAGACCCAAAGGTTGCTAGACACACCATATTGAACTAAAGTAGCAGCTGTCCTCGGTCCTCAGCTTGTACCGATTGAGGACCTCACTTTGGCTTCAGATGAGCTATTCAAGATCGTCCAGAGCTGAGCTACGGGTCTACCAACCTCCATTGATAGAATCTATCTCTCTACCAAATTGAGAGAGTCTAGATAAAGAAGGATTCTTTCATGATCAAGTCTTCCATAAAAGAAAATAACCTCTCCAAATCAATCTACACGCAAAATTTGGAAGGCAATCGAGACTCCAAACACTGCAAGAATATTGAAGTATCAGCGACGGTAAATTTACCATCGCTAATAATCTTTTTTACTGATGGCAAACAGCGATAAAAAAATTTATCATCAAAAAAATAAAAAAAAATTATTATCGATGGAAGACTGGCTATTAGCGATGGCAAAAATCATCGCTAATAATTTTAAAATTTTTAATTTTTATTTTTTTTATTATAATTATAATTAAATTAATTAATTATCGATAGTTATTAGCGAAGCTATAATTATCATTCAAATAATTTAAAAAAATATTTTAAAAATTATAAAAAAATATTTTTTTGATAAAAGTATTAGCGACGGAAATACCATCGCTAATACTTTTACTGATGGCTACTTTGCCGTCGCTAATACTTCGCATCATTTACCCCTACGGGGGGAAAAATTTTTGCTCACATGCCTGATCCTCTCCCTTTCCCATGATTCTCCTCTCGTCGACGTCCCAAAACCCCCTCAACCCCCTTTCCTCCCTCCCCATCCCATCCCATCCCTCCCCACCCCATCCCACCGACATCCTGTGGCCTCGAGCCCATGTCCCTCCACACCCGCGGCGTCCCAACCCACCGGCCCCCGATATCGCCAGCCGACCTTGTGGCCCCGCCTTGCTGACCTGACCATGCGGCCTTGTCCCCGTGCCTTCATTTGTGTGGCTAAATCCTTAAGTCGCTGCCCTAACCCCACGGCACCTGCCCCACCGGCCTGACCCTGCGGCAACTGCCCCGCCGCCCCCAGCCCACGACTCCGATCCTGTGGCCCCTGCCCCACTGGCCTGACCTTATGGCCCCATCCTCGTGCCTTCATTTCCGTTGTCGTGTCCCCAAGCTGACGTCCCGTCCATGAGCCATCTGCTTGCTGTTGTGAGTATTAGCGACGGCATTAGCAACAACTAATACCGTCACTAAAAGTTATTTTTTTATTTAAATTATATTAATTAAATATAATTAGATATTAAAAAGTTAAGTAATTAAATATTAATTTAATTAATTAGTTAGATGTTTAATTTATTAACTAATTAATTAATTAAAAGTATGAAATTTGGGTCTCAGTATGCAGAGTGCTCGGATCGAGGAAAAATACCCGACAACATTGCAAACACGAGGCCAGAGCATGCCCTGCGTGCTCGGGCCTCGAGTCCCAGCTGGCATCCAAGACATCCAGCCCTCATACACCCTGCGTGCTCAGACCGAGGGAAGGTATCGGTCAGCATTACGAACACGGAGCTGGGGCGTACCCTGTACACTCGAGCCTCGAATCACAACTGGCATCCAAGACATCTAGCCCCCGTGTGCCCTACGCACTCAAGCTGAGAGAAGTGCTGGTCAGCATTGCGAACATGGAGCCGAGGCATGCTCTGTGTGCTCAAGCTTTGGGTCCCAACTAGCATCCAAGGCACCCAACCCTCGCACGCCTTGTGCGCTCAGGCTAATAAAAGGTGCCGGGCAGCATTGCAAACACAGGACTGAGGTGTGCCCTGCACGCTCGGAACTCAGATCCCAGTCGATGTCCAAGGCAGCTAGTCTTCGCACAAGAGCCGAGCGCATATTCTACGGCATCCCATAATTGGATGTTAATTTAAATAATTAATTAGATATTAATTTTTAAAAAATTTATATTTCATGAAACTATAGATCTGTCTTTTGATTAATGTACATATTTCACTGTATCCATATATTTATATATTTTTTACGGATGAAAGAATTATGTACATTGGTCAATTAATTATTCAATATGGACAGTTTGAAAAATACAAGTAATTCTATAGGTCATTACAATAATCAAACGATATGTTGAGAGTTCAAAAAATTTTGGATAGTATTTTTCTTTAGTTCTCCTCACACATCTTCAGCTGTATCGGGAGAACTTAAGGAAGTGCTGTCGAAATTTTTTCGACCTCTGTTACATATATTTTGATTACTGTAATTGACCTATAGAATTAATACATTTTATGAATAGGATAGGACCTTCTATACCTATTAGTTGATGATAGAATATATTTACTATATAAACCATTTTGAATAATAAAATAATTAATTAGCATTGCTTTTTATTTATGTATATTAGAATTCTTAGATAGTGTGCCATGGACCGTCGAGTAGTCGATGGGATGATTTCTGTTGAATATAGAAAAGTGTAGAGTACTTCTATGATTTTACTTTTGAAAATACAGCACTCATACATCAAGGATGGGCTCGTTGCCCTTGTAACACATGTGGCAATAGAGAAATATTTGATAGAGATATAATTACTGTCCATTTGTATAAGAATAGATTTATGCCCAACTACAAGTATTGGTACCTACATGGAGAGATGTGGAAGAAAGTTACAAGAGCTAGAAGTGAGCAGAACATAGATACAGATAGAATGGTAGACATGGTTATGGATGTGGCTGATTTTGAATTTAACTGAAGATGTGAAGAATGATTCAAAAGCTGCAGCAATGATTTCTACCATATATTGAAAGATACTGATGAACCATTATGGTCGGAATGTGAAACATACACTATATTATCAACTGTGTTAGAGTTATTGAATTTGAAGGTCAAGTTTAATATGACGGTCAATTGTTATGATAGGATGGTAGTAATAATAAAAAGATGCTATCTAAGGATGAGAAGCTTGTTGGGAGCTTCTATGTTCAAAGAAAATGATGAAAGTGTTAGACATGGGATACGAGAAGATAGATATATACCGTAATGATTGTATGCTTTTCTACAAGGAGGATCAACTGAAGAGCGCATATAACGTATGCGGTGAAGCTGATTTAACTCGAGGCAAGAGGGTAGAATCAGAAGGGCATACCATATAAGGTTCTTCGATATCTTTCGCTCACTCCTAGGCTTCAGAGGCTCTACTTGTCCAAGAGTACTGTCGAGCAGATAAGATGACACAAAAAAAAGATTCGCAAGTACTCTGATATGATGAATCATCCATCGGACAGTGAGGTATGGAAGTAATTTGATGCTTGCCACCCTTTATTTGCTCAAAAATCATGCAATATCCGACTGGATCTAGCTACGGATGGCTTTACACTGTTTAGTCATGCAGTGGCCCCTTAATCATGTTGGCCAGTCTTTATTACCCCATATAATCTTCCATCTGGGATGTGCATGAAAGAATGTAACATCTTTCTTACATTAATCATTATTGGACCACGATATTCTAGTTGAAGTATTGATGTATATCAAAAGTCTCTTATTGATGAACTAAATTTTTATGGTCTGATGGTATAAGTACTTTTGATGCATTGAAGAAGAATTTTGTAATGAAGGCTATATTGATGTGGACCATTAGCGATTTTTTTACTTATGAGATATTGTCAGGATGGAGCACTCATGAAAAGTTTCATGTCCCTATTGCATGGAGAGTACAAAATCATTTCAGCTTGAGCATGGTTATAAGTCTTGCTAGTTTGATTATCATCGTCAATTTTTTCCCGAGCATCATCTTTTTTGAAAGCAGTAGGACAGTTTCAGGAGGAATAAGATAGCAAAGGACCATGCACTCCCACACCTTAGTGGTATGAAAATATTTCAGAGGGTATCCCACTGGATGAAGTCCAGTTTGGCATGCTATTTGACAAGCAGAAGCCTCGGGAGTTTGCTAAAACTTATAACTGGATGAAGTAAGCATCTTCTAGGAATTACCGTACTGATCCATCAATTTGATCCGTTATAACCTTGATGTCATGCATATTGAGAAGATTGTATTCGATAATATTTTCTACACTATTATGGATGTAAGGGCCAAATGAAGGCAATTCTAAGGCTCGAGCAATATAAAGAATATATCCAAGCATCCTCGTTGAGGTGTCACCTGAAAAATTTCTGAAATTGAAAGAATCTTATACCTTAATAAGGGAGCAGTTGAAGGATATTTGTGAATGGTATAAAAATCTTAAATTTCTAGATGGTTATGCAAGTAATCTAGCTTGGTGCGTTAATGTCAAAGATTGTAGATTTTATGGGCTAAAGAGCCATGACTGTCATGTCTTCATGCAACGATCACTCCTAATGGCTTAGCATGATCTCCTTTCCAACCATAGAGAATTTTTGATCGAGCTTAGTCTTTTTGTCAGAGATATTTGTGCTACCGAACTATCCATCGATCATATCTCCAGTCTTGAGACTAGCAGTAGAGACCATATGCAAGTTGGAGAAGATATTTTCTTTTAACTTTTTGACTCCATGGAGCACCTCGTGATTTATCTGACGTATGAAGTTAGGGTGGGGGACCAGTGCAGTATAGATGGATGTATCTATTTGAAAAATATATGCACAGTCTCAAGAAGAAAGTAAAAAATAAGGTTCGAATTGAAGATTCTATTGTGGAGGCTTATATAATAAAAAAAATTTAAATTTTAGCTGACATTATTTTAATCCTAGTGTGTAGATAAAGCTAACTCAAGTGGATCGACATGATGATGGTGGTGAGGGATCAAAGATGGAGATCTCGATATTTGCCTATCTTGCTTATGAATTTAGGCATGAGATTCATTGAATATTGACTGATACTGAACTTCGACAGATAGAGGCATATGTTTTACTAAACTGTACGGAGATCGATTTATATGTTGAGTAAGTATCCATCACAATCTCAACTCTTTAATTACTTATCATCCTATACCTATCTGATGCATGTATAGACAATATGATAAGATACTAAGACGGGACAACCTGATGATAAGCGAGGAAAAAATTTTTACTCAGCGCTTATAAAACTTTGCAAATTGGTTCTATTAACTAATAAGCGACCATTATCATTTTATTTAATTTATTTTTTTATAATATAAGGTCATGCAAGGCAGCGAATCTATACTTAGGAAGCTAAGACCATTAGGTTATAGGCTAACAAAGTATATGACATGTTATAATGGCTATAACGTAAATAGTAATTACATGCAGCAATATGGAGAACATAAAAGTAATGAACAATGATGTGTGTATAAAGGGCAAGTGGTGGGCAGAGGTGAAGAGTGACTACTATGGAATCCTCAAAAAAGTGATCAAGTTGACCTACCCCTTAGGTGATAATAGTGTCATTCTATTTAAGTGTCGATGGTTTGATACCGATAATTATATGAAGGTTGATCCATAATTTGAGCTTATTGAAATCAAACATGGATCAAAAGCATATGTCAATGACCTTTATGCTAGCCCAACAAGCTGCTCAAGTGTATTATATTCCTTTTCCATCAAGAGAGAGAGGAAGGAAAGATTGGTGGGCTGTATGTAAGGTTAAGTCTCGAACTGTTCATTACGCGCTCGAAGAAGAAGAAGAGCTTCAATTATCAGAATATTTTCAAAAGGATGAAACATTAGGGTTTCATTGGTCTTCAATAGATGTCGAGTTGGATGCTCTAGAAATTTTGTACGTGATGGTTAACATGAGGAGGTAGACCCAACTGATTTTATTTTAAAGGACAATCTTATCCAAGAAAGAAAAAAAGAGGAAAAAGAAGAACTGGAAGAAGAGGAAGAGGTGGAAGAAGAGGAAGAATCGGAAGAAGAATTCGAAGGGTACCAGACATCTAAAAAGGCCGATGAGTAGTGCTAAGTATATAATCCTTGAATCATTTTAATTATTTATCTTGTATCATTTTAAATTTTGCATTATCATCCATAATTGTATAATTAATTTGATGAATCTATTTATTTTTTTTTTATAGATTATATATTATATCTTTCAGAGGTTGGAGCCGTACCAGTCGAGGACAGAGCTCTCGAGGAGAGCGATCATGCGGCCAGCTTGCAGGATTCTGCACCTCTTACACCAGGCAGTAAACTCTAACACTTTAGATATTCTCATTTATGTTATTTTATCTTTTACTAAATAATATAATTTTTTTATATTAGATATTTTGTACTCAGGTTCGGATGACATGGGGTCACCAGTGACCCACAGTCACACACACGAGCGATCGGCTCCCAAATACAGAGCTGTGGTCGAGGACCCACCTGGCTCACGACAGCCCGACTCGATCGGAGAATAAAGAGCTCATCCACGTTCAAAACCGTTCGTAAGTATATAACTTTAATTAATATGTTTAGAATTTAGCAATTCTAGAGTTAATATTTATTTTTTAAAATCAATTTTGCAGTACGTTAGAGAGCCTGGAGTATCCGTGTGGTTACCGGACATATCCGACACTTGATGCGGGAATCGGTGAATGAGTTCTTCAACTGACCATCTGGAGCTCGTGATGCAGTCTGGGAAGATATTTTGGATAAGTCATAATTGTTTAATTTTTAAATTCACGATACATTTGTATTCTACTTATTAATACATGCTTCGATTTTATCTCGCAAGAGTACCATCGATTCGAGACTTTTCAGGATGAGGAGGCTGGCTGTCGGACCTTCGATTGAGATGGTCACATGGAGGCTTCTAGATGGCCTCTATAGCCTCAAGCAGTCTGCCATCGAGCATTCCGATTCTCAATCACCATCAGACTAGAGATCCTACTGGGATCATTGGATGCGAGCGGATGTATGGGAGGTCCTCTGCAACCAGTGGAGCAGCGAAGAGTATCCAGTAGGCGACAGAGGGTCTGACAGAATCGGATCACCCAACAGGATTCGATCAGGCACACGGACGGCTCCGTCGGCACACATATTGTAGCCGACAGACTAGTAAGAAATCTATATCAAAACTCTTCATTAGAACTGTAAAAACCTTATATGTATGCTATAATTAATTTAATTTATTATTTATTTATTATAGATATAACAGCTGGGTCATCTACCAAGCCCGCTGTAGTTTTGGGAGGCCACACACCAGTCTAAGGAGGACTGGTGATTATTTAGATTCTAGATCGTGATAGATCATGGTAAGAATTTCAAATTATATTTATTAAGTTGTTACAAGATCTGATATGTATATTAAAACTAATGTATTTCTAAACTATATAGGCAGATTATGTGGAGTACGTTGTTGGATGGCATGGTGATAACCGTCCACTTAGCCCTCTCTTGACCTTGAGGGATGGCTCAAGGTTTCGGAGGGGTGAGTAGGAGCCAGGTCATAAGATTCAGCCACAGTTTCGACCCTCAGTGGCTTGATACTTTTCCGACATCCTCATAGGCCTCGATGTCCAGACTTAGGAGCGATACGCACGTGGAGGAGGTCATGCCAGAGAATTTCTGAGCCAGCGACCTCAGAGCTTTCAAGATGCTGTCCATGATATAGACGTGGAGATTCTTCAAGACTTACAGCTAACAATCAGTTGAGGCTTGTTGTTCCAGCCATCACTCAGGTATCCTATTAGTAACTCTTTTACTTATTTTAAATTTTTATATTTAAGATTTTTACATATTTAGGCTTGAGTCAGGGAAGGGGATCTAAGGGCTAAAAATTTAATTTAACCATCCAATTGATGGATCAGGAGTGTCTATAGTTTCGTATCATCGATAAAATATATAGAATATCTATTCGAGAATCGGAGGAGTGTATCGAAAGATACGCCTCTGTATCATAAGATACGTCTTTGTATCGAACTTATTAATATTTTTATTTTTTTTATTTCAGGATACTGGGACATCTGCTCTCAATCCACCAGCTATTGGAGCAGAGTAGGAGGATGAGGAGGAGGACGAGGAGGAGGATCTGGGCTAATTTTCTTTTGTTTTGATGTATTGTATTTTTTTATACTGCTTGTAAATTATATAATTTATATTTTTAATATAATGATAGTTTTATTTGTGATTGTCATATTATCTTTGGATTTTAATTATAATAGGTGTTAGAAACCATAATTGATTGTGATTAATTAAAATAAATTTTAAAAATATTATTATGAATTAAAAAAAAAATAACTGTTACTGATGGTATTAGCTTTGGCTAAAGCCGTTGCTAATAATAAAATATAAATTTTTTTAAAATAAAATTAAATATTACAATGAAATTAATGATGGCTAAAATTTAGCGATAGCATTAGTGACAACAAAGCCATCGCTAATGATTTTTAATTTTTTTTAAAAATTTTATTTAAAAATAAAAAAAATAGCGATGGAATTTAGCCGTCACTAATGCCGTCACTAATACCAATTATTAGCGACAGCTAATAAATCCATCGCTAATAATGGTAATTAACGACTAAAATTTTTTTTGACCACCAATTAGCGATGGGATGCCGTCGCTAATAGTATTAGCAATGGCAAATCAACTATTAGCGATGGCTAATAACCGTCGTTAATAATCCAATTTCTTATAGTAGAAATATGTATGACTTCGACTCCTCTTCTATAAATAAAGGAGTATAGAGACTCTTAAAGTAAGTTCTCCACTCCCACTCTCTCTTTTTTATTGTTCTCATCTCCTATCTTAAGCATCGGAGGATCTTCATCGGAGAACACCCAGTGAGAATTTTTTGCAGGTACTCGAATGTAGCTCTAGCGGCAGCACTAATTTAGCCACCTTCATCTCGGCTATCCGACCTTAGGCGTAGAGATCGGAGCAACAAGTGATGTATAACCTATGGAAATCATAATTTTGAATATCATTGTATTCTTGCAGTGAACTATTTGTCATCTTTAGTTATTTTGTTGTTACTAAATGTTCAGCTAAATGAGCTTGATGTATCGATTATGAAAGAAAACCTAAATTACACACACACACCCTTTTCTTCAAATATTGCAGATACTAACTAATCATACAAATGATTAAAACTTATTAGACTTTTTTAGTGAGATTTTTATTCCTAAAAAAAAATAGAAGTCCACAAACCATTAAAACACTAAATTCCATATTGATTTAAGTATTCAATAAATTCATAACAAGCCATTCTGTTTGTTGCCTAAATTCATCAACAGATATATGCATTCGTCACAATCTAGTAGCATTGGTCTCAGTTGCTCGTCCTTAAGAAATTTGTAGCTGCTCCTTTTTGTTGATCTACTGTATTAAAGGGCAAAACCCATTCTAGCTCAAGATTTTCAACATATAATATATTATTTTTGAGCCAATTTGTTCCTAATAAAAATCTTTATCAATAATAAAATAAGATCTGATTATTTCAATTTATAATTTTTTTACATTTTACTTCTTAAATTTTATTTAAACTAGCAAGCTAAGGATTAAAAAAAAACCCTAATGTTGATATTGAATCGATATATATAGGGAACGTGCTAATTTTTATAAACTGAGGTGATAAGGATAATATATTATATAGATGAAAGATAGTGTATAATTTGATTTTGATCAAGATGAAAACCTTATTTGGTATTATTTATTATACAGCCGTATAATGTAACCTTGACACTATTAGTTTATTAGCTGGAGTAAGAAGTGTGAATCTTACTATTATGTATTGCAATGTACTAATCTTCCAGACATTCATCTTGTAGATAAATGGGTATAGGTACATGTGAGTATTAAATCAAGCTAATAACAATAGCATAGTTTTCAAAGTTTTAATAACTATTTTACTATGATAAATGCAATACAACTCTCATTAATTGATCACTTGCTAGGAAAATTGAGGAGCATCTTCCAAACATCAATTTTATTGTAACATATAATTGGATTGTTGGAGTAGCTTCCTCAATCCATGACCATTTAATATATACTATACATACAAAATAGATGGATATGGCTAAAAACACATGGGGTGTAAGGGAAAACTTTACCCATCATCAAATT
>NC_025993.2:14010048-14172766 GCF_000442705.2 Elaeis guineensis | reverse complement strand
GTCGCAGAGGATAGTGATCAATCCATTTAAGATCGATGCACGGATCATCTCTCTTTCGGACAGATGAGTCTCGAGTCTGCAGTGTGGAGATATGGGTGAGAGTATAGATGGTTGTTAGAGAATAACTTATACTGAGTGTGATCAACATGAGAAATCATTTGGATATTTACTCACTCGTTAGTGATTTTCTCGATGCTGTAGTGATGTGACTGGTCCTTTGACTTTGGTGTGTTGGCTATTCACAGCGAGGCTACTTAGTTTGACTGTACATTTTCTTAGTCTCTAACCATTCGGATCCTTGCTGTATATATTGGCTATTGTAGGTTCTGATTCGCTGTTCGGAGTAGGATGCATGTAGATGAAATCTATCAATCTTGGTAGAAAAAGAGTAGTTCTATGCGATTCGCGAGACTGAGTTCAAGAAGTCTCTGGATAGAGCAAGTGTGAATACTGGAAAGAAATTTTCATGAAATTCACAAATGAACTCGAGCCAGTCAATCTAGCATACGACTGACGATGGAGTTTGACGAGTTCTCTATAACCTCCGTCAAGTCGGGACTCATGATAGAGGGATTATATCACATGATCACTGCATCTAGAGATTCATTCTTCTGTTCTGCTGGATTGCCACTTCATACTGCTAGGCATCACCGGTGGATCGTGAGAACTCACTAGGATCATTTTTGGATTAACGATCTTTATTAAGGTGAGTTGGAATCATTCTAGTCCATTAAAAGGAGTTTCGATGATACTGTAATGGAGATCACAGTATGTCTCACTATCAAACAAAATAGAGCCTGAGAGGTCACACACACAAGGAGCATGACCTAATCAATGGCTTGGATTATATTTGAATTATCAATTGAATTGATAGTTTGAATTTTGAAAACTACTAATTTGTAAGTATTATAGACATGGCAACTGCTAATTGTTAGTAGAGAGACTTAATTATAAATTTTAAAATTTAATTTGGACTGATTAAATTATGAATCAAGTTTTAATTAATTTAAATCAAATTTAATTTAATTAAGCTTGATTTAATTTAAGACTAATTGGGTTTAATCATCTAAGTCAGACTTGGATTTCAATCCTGATTGGATCATGGTTGACAGTCTTTCGAATTAGATTCGAATCAGACTCGAATTGGATTTAGTTTAAATCCAAATTGAACCAAATTGAACCTAACCAACTAAACCCACTTTTACTAGACTTCTCTCTCCTGATGTCATGCAAAAAGGAAAGAGAGCACGCATGGAGATGTGCCCCCTTTGCTTCTTACATGCGTGAAAGAAAGTTGGCACCCCACTCATCTGGGATTCTATCTCTTCATGATTTATTTTTTATTTTGAATTTGATTCAAATTAGGATTAGATTCTTATTAGAATTTGGCATTGGGAATATTTTTTGTGCGATAAAAATTAGGAGAAGATGGCGTGCATGCGTGAGGAACAATTCACGTTGTTATTCCTTGCCGCAAACATCCATCAACGCCCTTCACCCCTTCTTTCTTACATCTCCATGCCTTGGATCAAATTAGATCTTATCCATTAGGGGCATTAGGAGTTGGTTGGGTATGGGAGTTTGAGGTTTTGTGCGACAAAATAAAAAGGGGTGCGGTTTGTGCATGAGAGATGTTCCTTGGAGTGTTTTTCTTCCTTGCCGCCTCATCCCATCTCAATGCCCTCCTCCTTTCCTCCCTACATCCTCCACGCCCATGATTTGATGAGATTAGATCTGAGAGAGAGACTTTAGAGAGAGAAAAAATCAAGAAAGATTTTTAATTTTTCTTGGTGATCTAAAAGAGTCTCTACGATTCAGCATAAAGGGTTTGTGCAAAGCCCTATTCAATTATTTCTAATAGTAATAAGGCAAGATCCAAAGCTGAGAAGCGAGACCTGCAAGATGCTAGTACACCGATGGTCTCGATGCTTCGATCAGACATCTCTGTGTGGATACCAGTAGAGGTCGGACACTTGTGCGGTTATGACTCGAATCTTGGATATCCGCAGAATCCGAAGGTATGGAGATCAGATCTCTAGATTTATTTTATTAATTTTTTATTTTGATTTCAGATTTTGGTAATAATTTTTTATTTTGATTTCAGATTTTGGTAATGTGCTCGTGTCAAGATCCAGTGCGTGATTTTCAGATCTGATTTGGTAGTGATTTAAATTAAAAAAAATTTAATATAATTTACTCTCGCTACATCTAAAATTGTTTTATGAAAAATTTTAAATAATACGTACGAAACCATCGAGCTTTTTAACATGAATTTCCTTAAGGTCATATTGGATACCAATGTGAGTGCTGGAAGAGTGGAGTTGGTTTTTGATGGACCTGACTTGAGGTTGGTGGTTGCTAGTGGTAGTTATCTTCTTAATGTCACTATCTTGAGAGCCGAGTTAAAGGCACCTCGATCGGATATTTCTTATACAAGGCTGTCTTTGGGAGCCGACCGGCTTATCATTAAGAAGGATTAAGCCATGGTGGTTGGCTAGATTCAGGAGCGGACGAGTACTGGTACCATGCAACCCCTCCTCCATAACATTTGGAGACTAGTAATTTGGTGTCTCTTTGGTCATCAAGCATGTTTATCGCGAGACAAATAGTACCATAAACTGGGTTGCCTCCTATATCGCTGATCATTCAAGAGAGGTGTTGTAGATCGGGGTGAGGGTTGCTCTGGTACCATTCCATAATATTTTGCTTTCTAACTCTCTTGATTATATCGTGCCAATATTGCTCCCTCTAATAATTTTTTTAAAACAAAAGCATAGGAAGTCCACGAAGCCATGATGGATGTTGGCAATTAGCTTGGGCCGCGAGCAAACTTGTTTCTCTTAACATTAATTTTAAAGAATAAATCTAAAAGTCTAAAGACTTTCTCCACCAACGAAGTCATCAGTCCTATGACTAAAAAAATTGTACAATTCTCTTTTTTCTTTATTTTTAGCATATACTTTTTGTCGATATATACTACATGGCCACATGATATATATTAAATAAATTAATTATCAAGTAAGTCAATATACACCTCTAAATAAATTGATACATAATTTCTAGAATATGGAGTTCATCAATATATAGTATATAGTCAGATAATACATACTTAGTAAATTAGTCATCTAGTAACTCAATACACGTCTCCAAGTAAATTGATATATAGTTTTCAGAATATTATGTTCATTAATGCACACTACGTGACTCAATGATATGAACTCATTGATTTTTTGATATATATTTTAAGCTTCTTTGATACATATTTAGCAGTAATCTAATATACATCTCTAGATAAATTGATATACAGTTTTTCAAATATGGAGTTCAATATTATATAGTACATAGCTAAATGATACACACTCAGCAAATCAGTCATCTAGCAATCCATTATATACTTCAAGCACATTAATACATAGTTTTCAGAAAATAAAATTTACTAATACATACTATATGATATGGTAATACATACTCATTGATATTATGATATATACTACAAGCTTCTTTGATACACACTCAATAATGATTTAATATATATATCCAGATAAATCGATATACAATTTTTAAAATATGCTTTTTATCTGAAGTAAGTATTGTATCAGGAAGTCGATGAGTATGTATCACCATGGCATATAATATGTATTGGTAAATATAATATTCTGAAAATTGTGTGTCAATTTGTTTGGAAGTATACTTTGGGTTAGTAGATAATTAATTTGCTGAATGTATATTACAGAGTTATTTATTGTGTATGGATGAACTCCATATTTTAAAAATTATATATCAATTTATTTGAAAGCGTGTATTGACTTGTTTGATAATCAATTTATTTAGTATGGATCATATAGTCATGCAATATGTACCTTTAAAAAGTATATGCTGAAAACAAGGAACAATATCACTTTTTTTGTAGTCACATGACTAATGACTTAGTATAAAATTTTTTTGATTGTTAGATTTATTCTTTAAGATTGATTTTAAGAGAAATGTGACAAACTATGAAGCCCACCCTATAAAATATTCCATGGTGCTTGCCCCATATGATTTTTGTTCTAGCAAATGGGCCCTATGTGGACCTCTAAAGTACTGCTTAGGTGGGAGTTGGGCACAGGAAGAGAACGATGACAGTGGAGAAAAAAGATGATGCGGAGGAACGAGGAAGGGGAGGAGAAAGGGTGGAGACGACATATGAGAAAGAGGTGGACCAAGGATAAGAATGAGGAGATTGGGCAGAGTATAGTGGCTCCGGAAGGTGGAAGCAGAGTTATTGCACAATGACAACTTGGCTGGGTGACCGCTGCCACATCGCAAAGCTTTATTTCAAAAGTCATGCAAGGAATTTATTATTCTTTTTGTTAGCAGCATTGATCATCAAAATATCAAACAACTGACAATGTTAGTTATTGGTTTCAACAACATGGGTCGTAGACTGTTCAAGATTCACTGCTGTCGGTAAAAATGATATCTATGCACTACCATATTCAGACGTGCAGGTTTGCTTCTTTGACAGGTGTGCTATTGTTCCTCATCTGCGATGATGGATCTGCTGGGAAAGCATGTCCAAGCTCGGTAATGCACTTGATGGGTCGTGCTGTGGATGGTTCATTCTGCAATTCCTAAATCATGCAAGCTTCTGATGAAGCCACCTGATAAGGTTTTAAGTTGCACGTTATCCAGAGTCCACCAAGACTGTTATTTGACTCTCATAATGGTTATAAGAGCCATTATTTCTCCCAAAGAGCAATTTTTAAATTTTAATATTAACAATCACTGGCGATTATCATAGTATTATGTAACAATAGAAATAATTATTTTCTTCATTTTTATATTAAATAAAATAATATTATTTTTGGACTACAATTATTTCTGTAGGGCATTTTGATGTAAAATTTGAATTTTTAAAATATTTTATTTGAAAGAAGGTACAACTATTATTTATGTTATAACAGATTCCCAAGATATAACAGAAAATAAGGAGAAATAATGGTTGTTACAGTTTTTTTATATTATTATTCTAATCAGGTAATGGGGTGGCAAAATCCATTGTAAAACAATTATCATAACGATCGTATAAGAAATCATAACTGTAAGACGAGACTTTCTCATATCACAAATCAAAATTCGATCAACCTATCGCACATGCAATCCGATAAACGGTCTGATTTTTTAATAAAATATTATTTTACCAAATTTTCATCCTTTTCATTTTGATCATAAAATGGGATCTCCAGGTTTGATTTTGCCCGAAGCCCAAAAAGGATTTTCGAGCCAGGCTAGGACAGCCATGTGGCTTGGCCTCGCCCATCCCAATTCCAGCCCCACCGATAAAACCAACCCAAGACCTTTTTGTCCATTTAAAAAAATAAAATAAAAATAAAAATAAATCTAGATCAATTTGTAAATAGGAATAACAAGAGGCTAACGTCAAAAGTCATGGGATAACGCCGCCCCCTCCCCCAACTAATCCCCGCCCGCCAAAAAAAAAAAATGATCCTCTGCAAACATAAGTATGCTTACAAGTAATCAGGAAAAAAGAACCATGTACTTCTCTTAGATCCACAGTAAATTACCTCAACATGTAAACCAAGACAACAAGAGGGCTATCCAAATAGCATGAGATATAGCCATATCCCATCCATTTGGTTCACACAGCTCGATCAAAGACGTCAGGGGAATGCCTCCAATCAGACCTCCAAGTGCAGCACAACACTAGCTGGCGATACAATACCAGAGTGTATGCTTCATATATGCTGTAACAATGCCTTATATTTTTGTACAGTAAACAACTAAATATGAAAAGAAAGCAACAGTCTTACAATATCAACAGGTAAACCTGCACGTCTAACCACTCTTAACATATGTTGGAGAACATGAAGCTCAAGCTTCTTCCTTTTTTCTTGCTTCTTTGAGCTGCAAAGCCACGAAAATGCACAACATAACAAGACACTGCAAATAACAGAGACTAAGCTAAGATTTGAATTTATGGAGATTCCCATCATCCAGCTCATAGTTTTATTTAGCCTGACATAAACCGAAGTGTAGCAGATTTAACCAATAATATTCACATTTTATAACCAGTAAATAATATTTCACATTTTATAACCAGTAAGACTGACAAATAGTCTCAGAGCACAGAGATCACCTTGCTATGGAATCCTGTTTAAGCGAATGCTCTGATTCTTGCGTGGTATCTGTTCTAGAGGAGCAATCATTTGAGGCATTGTCATCCCCCCAGAAACAATGATCTCTGAAGCATGTTTAATATACCATAAAAATGTCAGAGAAGAACAATGCATACTGATTATATCTAGTTTGAGATGACTTGACAATTCAGTCTGGGTCAATTTACTCAATATCCTTGTGGGGATACTTGAGTGGTTGATGATACTAAAGGCAAAAATGTACAGATAAACAAAAATCTAACACATAATTACCAAAGACCAGTTTAAAAATTTAAATGTATCTAATTACTTTTCCAGCTTATGTCCACCAAGTACATTCAGCAAGAGTGTTAAAAATAAATCCACAAGTAGCAAATCTAACAAATAGTTTGCCACCAAAATCTAACAAATAAAAAGGGATTGCAACACTATCAAAGAGAAAAATGGACCAATAGGCTAACAAATAGGAAAGATACACTTCTTTGATAAAGTGGTGGTAGTTGATATTGCTTATTGTAGATCTCTCTAGCATTGCTATCTACTATTTCAGGCCCCATACTGTCTTTCAATAGAGCAGCCATTAATTTCTTCCTTTTCTTCTTTTTTCAGGAAATAAATGATCTGGACATAAAGAATACAGTCTTCACTATTTTGTATTTATATGAAGCCATGTATGGTACTCAACGCTCAGCTCTCTTTTCTTAATTGCCACCCAGTCAACCATGAAACTATTGCATCAGATCTCTCGAGATTTAAAAAACAAATAAAAAAAAATATGCCCTTGGATTATTTGATCCTTCCTCTAGAGTTTGGCATGCTACCGTGTTATGCTCTAATTGAAAAAAGACATATTATGATCCCCAATTCCCTAATCAGTAAAAATCCCTTTTTCTTGATTAATGCAATCTCTTTTAGACAGCCCCTTCCTATTTCCCCCTTTCTCTCAACTTGGGTTTGTGTGCATTTAACCATTATACTAGAAGAATAGAACAATCACACAGATCACTCACCCCTTCTACCCCAAGGATTTAAAAATTGGCGGATCAGTATGGTACCATCAGTACCATACCATTCCAATGCAAAACCTGCATCAGAATAAATGCCGAGATGCCAAGACCATTCATAACAATATGCGTCTATTCACAACGATGATACTTAGTGACATATCAGTTAGTACTAATAGTTTTTCATTCTTTCAATGTTGTCACTTTTACATACCATATCAATACCATAACAGCGAAAAAAGGTTTAGGATGCCACACGGTATTTAATGCTATCCCCCTTTCTCTAGACAGATTTTAAAATTATCCAAATGAAAGCCTAATTCCTCTATTCTTCTCTATTTCTCTATTATGTCCTTTTAACTAAATAAAATTACAGTGGAAATTATGCTATTATGCTTTCCAAAGCAAAGTTCAAAAAAGGCCCGAGGACTAGAGGACATAATTTGCAAGTCGATTGATGAAAGTAACCAACTCTAAGTGGTGTTGAAAATGTTTTCAGTTTTACATTGACATTTTATATTTGGATTTGTGGTATTCTCATGGCTATTAAACACATACTAGGCAGGCTGACTGGACCGGAAAATCAGTGAACCAGACCCATGGTGAATCCAGTTTCCTAATGGAGCAGAAAGACATATGGAACACTAGAAGATTGCTGACCTGGCTGGTTTCTTGGAAAATCTGGTGAACTAAGCAAGCAAAATATGAGTGAAGCGGGTATTATAAGGCTTGAAAAGAAAGTGTTTGAAATGGGTTCAAACGGCTGACTTCTAGTATAACATAAAGCCTCTCAAACACTGCACCAGCATTTTGTTTTTGTTTCATTAGGATATTTTATTATACTTTTGTATACATTACAAGCTATCTTAAAGCTTTACCATTTTTTCACCAAAAAAAAAAAATCACAAAAAAAAATTATTTTATTTTTCATTTGGTAAAAAATAAAATATGAATATTGATTATCTTTTTTGGATATTCTCAAAGCTTAACTATCTATTATTAAAAAAAATAACAAATCTCACATATTATACTATATTTTTTTACAATTTTAATAAATTAAACGATTCATGATTATTTTCTATGTATCCTATGATAAAGGAATAAAATAAAATGTTGATCCATGTGATTTACAAAGTAGTATTTAATGAATGATACATATTTTCTTATAGTATTTTTTTTATATTTTTTAACTTTTAAATATATTTTAATGTAGACTTGGTCTGAGCCATTGACTCAACGATTGGACTGGTGACCAGGTGATCGAGCACATTGGCTAGGTTGGTTACTGGTCCAAGTTTAATAACGATGGCATTCTATTACTAACTAGGCTTTACAGCTTTAAGCCATGTTTCACCTTTTGTGATCTTGTGTCTTTTAAGATAAGGGACCTGAGTTTTGGATTTTATTTCTTATATATTTATTACTTTACATTCATGGATTTCTATGATGCACTTGTAATTAGGATGTATAATGCTACATGGAGGTAGAACTACAAGATTAAGGATGATAGCAATATGGCACCTAGCAAGAATGGAATGTTGGAGTCATACGGTGCCACAAGTCAAAAGGTTTTAACTAAAATTTGGGTTTTACATTGAAATATAACAATTGAAAATTAACAAGTTAGCATTTTAAAGACTTTTTGTTCTTGAGATTTGAGAGGTAATATTAATATACAGCTATTTGTATGGTAGCAAGGGTGTTATAATTAAGCTACTTGTTCTTAGAAATTTTTAAGTTTTATGTGCTCATTTCTCAGCATTTTGGAGTGTTCCAGATTATCTAAGTCACATGGAAGGATTCACCATCTCCTTCAAGTACAGTGTAAAATCAGAAATGCTAATTTATTGAGATTTAGGCAACCATCCTTATTATAGGCTCTACCAAGCCATCTATTGCCTAACAATTATTTCAAGTTTTGTAATCGTATCTCATTCTGTTCTGATATTTTCGTTTGTATTTTTCCATTTCTTCTTCTTCTTTTTTGTTTTTTGTTTATATTATATCATGTGTTCTAATTAACTTATTTTCCATTACTCTTTTTATATTTCTTGGTATTTTTTGACTGATTCATTATTACCTATTTTTCTTTACTTTATTTACTATTTTCTTTTTTATGTTTTCAAATCTGATTTATTTCTTTTCCAGATTCAATTTATTTTTTTAAAATTAATAATAGGTGGATAATTTATCATATTTCTATTTTTCTGCATGTGCTTGTTTGCTGGTACTTATCTAAAATTACAAAGGATATCTAAAATTACAAAAGGATTTTAGTGTCATAAATTTTTATGGTCTCATTTAGTTTACCAAAATTATTCTTTACTTGATCATTACAAAATCTTCAGTTACTTTTTACTACTAGACAATATTTAACAAACTTTAATCGTCTCAATTTATTAAATATGTTTAACTATTATTTTTCACAAGTGCCTAGTTACAAGACAGAATATTATATGATTTTAAAATGAAACCTGCAATAAGAAACATAAGATGGTACATAAAAGTAGCAAAAGGAGATGTGGGAGAGGAAAAGAGAGAGTTAGCCATGCTGATCAACACTTTGCCCTCATGTGTTTCTTATCAAGAGGTAGTTTAATAGTATATGGTAGCAAAATCACTACGCAGCTTACTGGCCACCATTATTTGTTAACATGCTATATGAGCTTCCACAGGCAGCCAAACATGAGCAAAGATAGTAATAGATTCTAAACTGCAAATATGCAGTAAATGCAATACGAGCATGACATTCAAGCACCGACTCCAAAAGTATTTGAACAATTTACTAAAAAAGATAAACTAAAGATACATGTCAAAAGAATAAAGTAAAAGGTGACCGAGGAACAAGAGAAAAGACAGAAACAGAAAGCTGCAAGGGAACCAGACCTATTCCTTCCCGAATAGACAGATTTGGTCTAATGATCTCTTCAGAGTTAACTAAAAATATATCTCCAATATATAGATGGTTTGTTGGGACATAAACACTGCATAATTCTTCATCACCTTTATCACTCTGCAATGAGGAAAGAAAATAACAAGCTAGGTTAAACTCACGAAAGATATTGGAAAGACCTGAAAATTAACCAAGTCCAGTTCCTATATGCATTAAACAAGGAATCAAATAGAACATGTAGGGCATAAACCAGAACACACAACCCAGGTGCAGTATTCAAACGATGAATAAACCTGGATTTATTTGGAATACCATTTTAGGCTATCAGACATATTGAGGAACACAAAAATTTATCTTCTAACAAAAGGATAATCTTTGTCGAAACATGTAGGAGAATAAGGGGAAGACCTTAGATGAACATGAATGAAAATTGTGAGAAACGATATGGATAAGCTTAAAATAACTTCATAAGTAGCCCTAACGGGGAATGCTTGGCAAATATGGAACATAAAGCTGAGTAAATAGTTGGGACAAGGCTTGATGGCAACAACCCAGAAGCATGAAGAAATACTTTGGACATGTATGTCAGCCCGCAATGAAGAAGTCACCCCCATGGAAGCCTTGGCTTCCCGTGTTGATAAATAAAAGCTCCTTGTGTTGTTTGAAAAGAACATATGGTGCAACTGCTATTCGGATGCTTTGATTTAACTGAGGTCACTCACCAATCATTCTCCTTTCAGATGTCTCGCTTCATATATCCACACAATATGGTAATCATAGGCAGCTCAAAACTAGAAGAATCAGAAAACGTAATTGCAAATATCACTGCAATCAATCTACAACTACGCCTATGGTTCTTATCTGCCTTACCATATGATGCAGTGGATGTTTATTTTTTCATACTTCCTCATCTGCCACCACTTCTCTCATTGAGGAAACTAATACTGACGATATAAACAGAAAGTAAAGAGTGCTGGTATGCTTCCCCAAGGACCTTACTGAAATGGATGGGTGTATCCTGGTTTTTTGGGGCAGTACATGAGCGTTTGAGGAAAAACTTGGCTCTTGCCCTTGGTGGATACTCATTTTTTACAGCTCTTTTGGGCAGCTTTTTGGGAGACAGCATTTTCCGAAAGAAAACAATGTACTTAGAGACTTGGCAGACTTAATATCTTATGACCAATAGAATATGATGAAAAGCCAGAAAGAATCACTGACTGAAGACAGCAAAAGCAACAATACTAAAGGTCAACATGCAAGGAGCAGATCAATGGAGAGAACCATATTAAACGAAGTACCTGAAGGATCACCGATGATGTGATGAAACCAAATGCATATTCACCGACACGTGGATGACGAATAATTGCAACCTCTTTAAAAGCTGCAGCATTTTGATCTGTATAAAAAGAGCATGTTACACCACAACCACTCTACCAGAATTTTAGGCAGACCGTAGGTCTAAAACCAGGGGTATCTAATATCTACATAGGTTGTGTGTGGTGACTAACATATGTTGAAGAAAGCATCACATGTTGTTATACAGTTATATAAAGAACAAAAATGTAAGAAACACCGTCTCTCATCCAAATGGACTCAAAATAGGTAAGAGACTACCTTAAAACACTACATAGTACAAAAGAGAATAACACAAATGTTGCTATAAAAATTAACACGATATCTATATAGGTTCCACATGATCACGTATTCTCAGGAAAGTGCCATGCATGTTGCTATAAAAGTTAAAGTTATTTAAACAACAATAACATAAGAAACATTGCCTCTCATCAAAATGGACTCAAAATAGGTAGAGACTTGCTTAAGATACCACAAAGCACAGAGAAAAATATATAGAGGAGAAACATGTGTACTCCCTGTCGACTGAAATTCAGAAGAGCAGGGCATATTTTGAGCTCTAACTTGCAATTTTTCTCTTCAGTCAGTTTGGACTAGACATGAAATAGAAAGCATTAACCGGAAAAGCTATATTTACAAACATGACCCCACGAGCTATACAGGATAACCCTTTATATCAATACAAAAAAAAGAAGACCAAGTGATCAAACATCTAATTGACAATTTATCAGACAACTCAAAAATGGGAGAAAGTAAAAGTGGAGTCTGCATTTTAAATATCAGGGACAAAACATTTCAAACATAAAAAAATGATGGCTTCCAAGAAAAGAAGTAACACCCGAAGGAATTAGTTCAAGTATTATAGCAGAAAAGAAGTAGTACCTGAAGAAATGGCAGTACTGATTTGTTTTGATGCTGAATAAATGTGCCTTACAAGTGGCATTCTCTTTATAAACCACTCTCCAAGCCAGAAAATGGTGGCACCCAACCATGATGAAACAAAAATGCCAACAAGAAATACAAATAGTAGAGATGTCAAAAATCCAAGGCCTGCAATACATTAATTTACAAAAGGGTTTAAATGCGTTGCCTATACCCCTATTAAGAGACATTAGTTAGAAATAACAAATATCCATAATATTTAAGACAGCTTATCAAAGTATGAACAACATGCATCATTTTCTTTGACTAACATAGCAGTGCATACGATTGAATAAGCAAAGGGCATGAACCACTCATCTATCATGCAAGTATGAGTTGGTTTCACAACCATCATGTAGTAAATCATAAAACTTAATTCAATCTACTAATATATAACGGAGAAGGTTTTGAGGTCGGCTTCATGTGGCTGGCCCTGGAGCCTGAAACCAGGCCCCACCTTAAAAATACCAAGATAATCTGCATGCCTTCCAACTTAAGAAAGGAAGGAAAAAATACGAACCGTAGGTTCTTCCAATGAAATCCACCTCTATGTGTAGAAACAGGCAATCCCTGCAGGTTTTCCAAGATTTCTCCAAACATAGAAGATTTGTCTGGAAGATCCTCACATTAATTTCTTTTGAAACCTCTAGCAATATAAATAACCTGACAAAAGGTTACTGACTCACGGAAGCTCCATTTGTTTCATATATCATAGATAACGTCCAAAAACCAACTGGTCATTTTTATACTTTCAGCTGCAAATTTTATACACCTAGATCGTACAAGATCACCAATGATATAACAGTTTATCAGCCAATCTTTACATCAAAACTTAGTCTCCAGGTCAACTTAACTAAAGCCAACAGGATGAGTCAGCATAGCAACAACATCAATGACTACCATAAACAACAAAAGGCCGTAGTGTATATATCAATGGCTTACCAAATATGTCGACACCAAGCTTGGCATATAATGGACTGAAGAAACCATCAACAAACTGAATGAACCACCACGTGATGAAAAACGTAACAGCTACAGGAAAAAGAACCACACTGCAAATACATTTTCTTTAAAAAAAATAAGGCAATGTAGAGCATTAAAAATGTGTTTCAACAAATATTAAAGAAATGATAAAGCTGTACCATCCAGTCATAAACTTTCTTGAGACCCAGCTCTGGAGAACAGCACAGCAGGCCTAAATGAGAATAACAGGCAAGGTTAGTGAGAGAAATTAATATTACAAATATATGCATACCCATTCATAGATTCATCAGTATGCATGTCCACATATATAGATTAAATATAAATTTGCATGTTGCTGAATCAGACACAAAAGGAGTTATTTATAAGTGCAAAAAGAGAAAAATTCATGTAATCCATGCATACATGAATAATTGTACACATGCACACGCATGTCTTCAAACATAGAGATGGCTAGGTTATGAATAATAGGAGGCTCAGTTGTTGACACATCTAAGGGTGTGCAGGCAAAATGATCAAACCACAAAACCAACATGAATCGCTAATTTCAGTACAGTTTGGATCGGTTTTTTTTCAGATTTGGTTTGATTTCGGTTGTAAAATTTTAGAAACTGAAAAATCACTTCAGTTTCGGTTTCAATTTTGAAAAACCTGATTTAAACCGAACGACCTATGGGTATATATATATAAACCGCCACCGGTTCACTTATATTTTGCTCTAGCTCTAATGGCTCATTGCCTCTATATTTAGCCCATCTCATAAGCTGTCCATTTAGCATGTTAGAAAATATTAAAACAGATAGCAGTCCATTTAGCCCATCCCATAAGCTGCCTTTTTGACATAAGCCAAATAACCCACAACCTGATAATCCAAACTGAACCTAATTTTTTTGGTTCTGTTTGAATTGGTTTTTCTACACGGTCGGTTCAGTTTCGGTTTTAGAAAATCGCTTCAAGTAAGTTTGGTTTGAAAATTGACCCCGACCCGACCTTTATCATATACACCCCTATTCACAACAATGGCCACATGCACATATAGATGGCTAGGCCATCAGCAAGAATGGAATCCATACTTTATCACACACATTGCCACTTCAAATTGAAATTGTTTTTCATGGGATACATTTCAATTAGCTTGGCTACTCTTCTAGCAGTCTATATCTTAACTCTTAAGTATGCAAATGGTACATCTAATTGTTTTTTCATACTCCCTCATAAACTAGGAGTAAATACAGAAGCACAAACAAGAGTGGCACTAAGTGCAGACAGGAAAAATAGGATTTCTGTTGCTTATATTTTGTTTAAAAGAACAGGGACAATAGTTTCAGAATGAGTTTGACACTACAACACGCTAGCTGCTACTTGTAAGTTTCTACCAAATTCGCTCATCTCTACCCTTGTCTCGCAGTTACTTCATTCGTGATGTTTGACAGCTTTTGTCCTCTCATAACAATATAAATTTGTAACTCTATGAAGAGTATCATTGTTATCCCATTAGATCTCATTTGCCAATATACTACCTTCTCATCTTGCTTTATTACACCTAAGGGTGTGCAAGGAAACCGATCAAACTACAAAACCGACTCGAACCGCTAATTTTGGTTTGATTTGGATCAGTTTTTTCAAAATTTGATTTGATTTCGGTTTGAAAATTTTAGAAAGTAAAAAAAAATTGATTCGGATTTGGTTTCGGTTTCGAAAAATCCAATTTAAATCAAACCTACCCGTGAGTGTGTGTGAATATATATATATATATATATATATATATATATATATATATATATATATATATATATATATATATATATATATATATATATATGTTATATATGAACTGCCACTAGTTCACTTATATTTTGCCTTAACCCTACCAGCTTATTGTTTCTATATTTAGCCCATTTAGTGCATCTCATAAGCTGCCTATTTAGCTCATTGCATAAGCTGCCCATTTTGTATGATTAGAAAAAAAAATTAAAATGGATAGCAGTCCATTTAGCCCATCCCATAACTATCTATTTGACATAAGCCCAATAACTCACAACTCAATAAACCAAACTGATTTTTTCGATTATGTTTGAACCAATTTTTCTGTGGTTGGTTCGATTTTGGTTTAGTTTTAGAAAACTGATTCAAATCAGTTTAGTTTGAAAATTGACCCCAAACCGATCCAAACCGAACCGAACCGTGCACACCCCTAATTACACCTCCAATTTATCCATTGCCATGATGTCACCTACTCACAACCCTATTAACTTGTGCTACTACCATTATAGTCAACATTCCAAATCACAATTAGGTGTTTCCATAATCACATCTCTATTTAACGCTTCTTTGCAATTATGGCTCCAATTGGTGCAATGGCTTATAGGTCATCATCACTATGACATGTGGCTGGCTTATTAACATTTATTGTGGTATGCAACTTCTCCCATTACTATTTCTACTTCCTAATCAATCTATGTTGTCACCAGCATTATTCTTTCATTTCTTCAACCTACAAACCCCATTGATGGTTCCTCATATCCACGACCCTAAGTCCGCAATTGATCATCTTATAGAACCATGAAATTCCACTTGTTGACTTGACAAATTAGTTGCCACTAATTGTACCATTCTCATACCTATATTGACATGTTTACATCTCCTCAACTCTTTCTTTGTTAGCATATTTACTTAGGGATGGCAATTCAAAAAGATCTGGTGATTCTGGTCATGTTTGTACCAAGCCAATTATAGGCTGGTCATAAATTATTACATTCAAACTCAATCTTAGTAAAAGAAAAATATGAATCCAAGCTATGTTTTGGTTCATGTCAGCTTGGAAAAATCTAAATAAAACTAAAAAATATTAAATATTTTAAAATTGTAATAATAGTGCTATTTTAAAAAAAAACACACATTTTAGTCCACAATCTTCCGCACGAAACCTGCCGTTCCCTTCCCTTAACACCAAGTGCACAAACCTCCATCCAACCCCCTCCCCTCTCTTATATCACCAGACCAAGTGCCTCACCCCACCTCCCTATCTCTCTCCCTTCCTCTCTCTGACATCACCCTATCCCCCACACTAGACTTCTTCCATCTTCCTCATTACCTACTCTCAACTGTCCCTTCACTCCTGTAACAATCCAAAGGCTATAAGAGTTCACTAATTTAAGATACGGTTTGGGGAGGTGGCCCCTATTTTGATGAATTAGATAGGTTAAAACATTGGCCCTCAAACTCTTTTTTTTTAATTATAGTTGACTTGTTGTATCTTTTATCAAACTCTTTAAGTTATTGAGTGGGCATAGTGAAGGGCAAGGGAGATGGAAATCTTTACTTTGTAGAGGCAAGAAACATCCGCATATCCACTTTCTCATCATGCTAAAACTGCCAATGGGATGAAAGCTTGGGGATAGTCAGTCATGGGCCTTGTGGCACAAGGATGGAAAATAAATCATACATCCATGCATGCAGCAATATTCTAAAATAGCATTGTCTGGTGATAGAAAAAGTGAAATAGCATACTTCATTCAATACACATGGCACGTAACTTGATTGTTTCCTGTGCTTTTATGCTTATCCATTTCATTGCTTCTATGAGCCTGTACATAGGATGTACATGATAGTCCGTTGTTGTTTTTGAACAAGCACCATTGGTTCTGGTGCCTTCCAAGTTGGTTAATGTAGTCTCATGAGAATGAATTCAGCAAACATTATACACATCAAATATCATACACATCATAGCATACACAATCCTTCAAATACATGTGCCATAAATGGCATGCCTTCTATACCATCTCCCTTTTTAACCACACCCCATGCATTCAGATCATAATCTTGCATCACCTTCTTCCAGCAAACAAGTCATAGACAACAACAGATCTAACTTAGGAAATTATTTTAAGTGGCTAGCCACTCGGAGAAATTGAATAATCATGTAAAGAGAAAACACTCCTTCCCCACTTCAAGTTCCATTATTCCCTTATGAGTATCGCACAGCACCACATTAGAATGTCTAGAAAAACCGATATCTAATAATTTTCCGAATTAAGCACTTCCTTCTTCTCCTTCCATTTGGCACACTTGTTGCCTATCCCATTTTGCGCTCCGGTACCCAGGTTCCCAAATGTTCTGATCAATTAGGCATGTAATTCGAAGAATGAAAGCAACGAGACGTTCGCTTCAAAACCAAAACAACCCACCATTTCATCGCACATCATCGAAACATTAATACATTAGCCCCATAAACAAGAAATGAGCCATTCTAGATTTCCATCTTCCAATCTAAATATACATACCAAATCCACCACACATATCCAACCCATTAACCCTAGATAGTACGATTCATCTCACATTGCTCTGCACTTGACCAAATTTGTAAAAATCCCAAGTAACAATCGAGTGGCCACCCAGATAGACGATAATACTAACTGAAGCCTCGATTACCACCACAAACAAGATTAACCAAGATCGATCCACGTAACTTCCCACGAAATTCCCCAAGATGAGGACAAATGGGATCAGATCCGAGGGGTCGGAGGAGAGATCCAAGGGAGACGCACCTTCCGAGTGGAGGAATTGGGCGAAGTGGGCGGCGTTTTGGCGGGGTCCTCGGGATCGACCGCCTGGCTCAGCGGGACCGACGTGGATTCCTTCTCTTCCGCCATCACTCTCTCGCCGACAACGCCACGGGGTCTCCGGTGATCTCCGAACCGATCGAGGAGCGGTGAAGTGTTCGGTGGGGCGAGATATAACCCCTCGTCGCTTGAAATGACTAAACTGCCCTTGAAGGTTACGGGCACAATTTTTGACCCGATTTAAAATCAAGCTGAGGTTATGCCAGTTATTTATGGGTTGGGGTGGTATCATTCGCGGGAAAAAATGATTCACCTTCTTTCGACATCAACCGTTGGATCGTGTAACATGAGTTTTAAGATCTGTGTGACGGACAGAAGTAAGATGTCAGAGCGCTTTGAGAGATCCGACGGTTGAGGTCGTGAAACGGGATCAATCATTCTTTGGCGTGAAAGATACAACCTGAATCCGTTTTTTAATGAGCTTGACCAGCCCAGCACAATACTTATACAGCATGCATATGTATTATGTAGTTTACATATATATTACATAGATATAGTAAAAAAATATAATACTCAAATTATTTGTTATATAGGTAAAGATATCAGTTATTTAGGTGGCGTCTGGAATATTTCTTGCACTTTTGAACGGATAAGTAGGAGAAATAAATATGTAGAGGGAATAAATGGTATGAAATGTGCATTGAATTTGTTGTGATGGTTATCCCATTCCAGTTCATAAGAAAATCGATTTCAATTGGAGGCTGAGTTCATATAAAACTGATCTGAACTAGAAGCTGAATTCATATAAAATCGATCTGAATTGAAAACTGAATTCATATAAAGCCAATCTGAATTGGAGGCTGAATGCTGATCTGGCTTAATCCAACTCATCTAAATACGATCTGAGCTACCTGAATTGACTTTTAGTGAAGTATTATGATCAGTTTATATAAATATCGATCTGATTCATTTCAGCTTATGTAAATACTGATCCGAAGCAAAGTGTTCCATATATCTGAGACATCCGATCTCATATGATATTTGATCTCATCTCGATCTTTTATCGAGGTGAACCATTATATTAGTGGCAGCAGTCATTCTGTGAGAGTCTGCCACAATCTCTATGACTAAGCCACAGCTGGCCACGATCTCACATACAACCATATTACAACTCATTTCCAACTGATACATACAGCTAAGTATGACCTCATTTTTAGCTAATACATACGGCTATGCTCTAGCTCACTTACGGCTGGCCTCTAACGGCCTAACAAACTCTCTAACGGCATCATCAGTCCCTCTATAAATAGAATGTCAGGGGATTCTCCAGGTAGGTTGAGACTTCTAAATCCTAAGCTCAAAATAAAGAGAGACTCTACCACTGGGACTCCAGCTCCCACAAAGTCACAAACTCTCTAGCTCCTCACCAACCCTTCTGCTTTCTATTCTTCCATTTTTCTACCTCCTGTTCTCGAGGCTCGAACTGACTTAAGCATCGAAGGATCAAGAACTGGAGGATCCCCATCTGATTTTTTGACTTGTTTTATAAGATTCTTCGAAGAAGACTCGGGTTGGATCGCCACAGCCACTTCAGCATGGCTTAATCTAATCCTCCATCTCAGATTTTGAGCCTCGCAGTAATAGATTGGCCCTAGAGGAAGGATCCTACCCAAAAATTTTGTAGAAAAGAATCAGAGAGCACAAAACAACGTACTATCAACCAGAGATATTCTTCAAGAACTCCATCTTAGTACAATGAGCCCTCAATAAAAATTTTCTTTAACATCTCATTTCTTATCTATAGGAGGTCAGATCCCCCTGTATATTCTTATCAGGTCACGCCACTTTACTATGCCACCCTTAAAGCCTTAAATTGTCAACTCATGACATTAATCGAGGCGGTCCCCACATACTGTGAGGTGACAACACTCACTAATTCAAAAAATTAAAGGATCAGGCTCGATACTCAAGAATATTATGGGGGCAAAAACATCTTTTTCGATTTTCTCTTTTTCCAAAGCCCTCAAAGAGAATTCCTAATCTCTATGGTAATAAACTCTCAAACCCCATCTTTTATTTTATTTCTCTTCCACAAGGTAATAGCTTCTTGGGCACGTGAATCGAAGAAAAAATCAAATGAGGACAAGAAGAAAATTCTCATGCGACTGACTTTGTATCCGATCAAAGTCACCTTACAGGTGACACGAAAAAGAGAGAGAGAGAGAAGAAGAAGAAAAGGGGGAGGAGAGAAGAACCTTCCACTTCTGGCTTCAATCGCCTTACAGGTGACGTGACAAGACCCCCCCCAACAAAAAGGAAGAAAAGAAAAGAGTGAGGGGAGGGAAAAGAATCAAGTTGACTCTTTCCGCTCGAGGTCGCCAGTAGGCCACCCGCTCTCCCCTGGGCTCATGTAAACCCATCGGATCGTTGCCAACTTCCTCTCCCCCAGGCTCATGAAAGCCCGTCGGATCGTCACTCTCTTGGGCTCCCACATGCGTACTCGTGCACCTTTCGATGTCTAATCCAGCTGGATTGGTGGCTTCTGATGCCTGCATGGCCAGATCGGTCTTCACCAAGGCCGCCCACGCGCTTTCATGCACCTTTCGGCATCGAACTTCATCGGATTCGATCGGATTGACTGTCCGATGATCTCCAGCTCCCCTCCTCACATTTGTGCGCATGTCTAGCACCAAAACCTCACCAGATCCTAAGGTCCCCCGTGCTGTCGTGTGCCTCTTGCTGTCAGGTTCTGTCAGATCGGTGGTCGCTAGCAGGCCACCAGCACCTTCTCAAGAGCCAAAAACCATCAACTTCGTCAGATCGGTGTCTCCCGATGCCAGCCTCGAGCATTGATGAATTGGCCATCATCGGGGCCTTCCTCATGCTGGCATGCATTTGTGGAGCCAAGCCTCCACCGAGTCAATGGTTTTCCAACATCGAACCCATTGAGTCGGTAATTCTTCCACCTCAAATTTCTCTAAATTGTCCACCATCGAGTCTGCATGCGCTTCCAGGTGCATCCCGACATGAAACTCCCTCAGATTAGTATTTTACCGGCCTCTAAACTCTCTTAGATCGATTGTGGCAAAACCTGCTGCGCGGCTATGCCTCTCGACGCTAAAAATTTAGGTCGATAATTTATGAGTGTCAACTCCCTCAACCAATCACCAGTTCCGTGCTTGTGCCTCCTGGCGCTAAACATCCAGGTCGGTGTTTTACCGACGTCAAAACGGCTATGCTCCCATATGCTTCCCGGTAGCAAACCTTCCCGAGCTGGTGAACCCCTTCGGCATCAAACATCACGCCGGACTGATGATTTTCCAAAATTTGGTGCTGTCTTTAACGCTTAGATCGAGATTGATCAAAAAAAAAAGGAGAAGAAGAGAGAGAGGAAAAAGAAGAAAAATAAAAAGAGGGGAGAGAACCTGGTCTCCAGCCAAAATTAAAATGATTCCAAGTATAGATCAAACCTGAGTCGAACAATAAGGAGTCAAGCAGAACTCATGGATTCTCAAACAAGAACCCATGGTAAAAGATTCCTAAGCTTTTATCTATTATTTTTTTTCTTTTTCTTTTTATAAGATCAAAGGAGAAAAATATGGACAAGTCAGAATCAAAATCACGATCGAACCGAAGTCAAAACCAGACTAACATAAAGTAAAAATAAGTCCAAGCTGAGGCAAAGATAAAGAGAAGCCAAATAGAACCTAAAGACTCTCGAACAAAATACATAACCCCCATGATAATAGAATCTCAAGCTCCATGTATTATTTTACTCTTTTCTTGCAGAACAACAAGTTCTTGAGCATATCAACCGAAATGAAAGAGTATCAAGCCCAAAGATAAGAAAAATATTAAGGAGCAGCTCATTAGGAAGCCTAGCTCATTGAAAAGCCAACTTCATTAGAAGGGTGAAGACGACCTCAACAAAATGATCAACAGTGGCTCATCAGAAGGATTAACTCATGAAAATACTGATCTCAATAGAAAGGTCAATAGTGGCTCATCAGAAGACCTAGCTCATGAAAATACTGACATCAAGAGAAAGGTTAACAGTGGAGATAAAATCTCCTCAAAATCCAATCTCCGGATTGGTAGTCTTGAGAGGCATGGAGATAAAATCTCCTCAAAATCCAATCCTCAGGGTTGGTAGAGCCCAGAGAGGCATAGAGATAAGATCTCAAAATTCAAACCTCAAGATTGGTAGAGCCTCGAGAGGCATAGAGATAAGATCTCTTTAAAATTCAATCTCTGGATTAGTAGAGCCCCAAGAGACACAAATGGAGATAAGATCTTTCAAATACCAACCTCAGAATCGAAGTTATCTTGATATTTTATAAAATACTGATCTGAAGATTGATGTTATCTTTTAGTTCTATAAAATACCGATATGAGGATTGAGATTATCTTTTAGTTCTATAAAATATCGATCGGAGAGTCGAGATGATCTTTCAGTTCTATAAAATATCGATCTGAAGGTCGAGCTTATCATTTAGTTTCATCAAATATCGATTTCAAGGTCGAAGTTATCTTTCAATTTCATAAAATACTGATTTGAGAGTCGAGGTTATTTTTCAGTTCTATAAAATATCGATCTGAGGATCAAGATTATCTTTCAATTCTATAAAATACTGATCTGAATGTTGAAGTTATCTTTCAATTCTATAAAATATCAATCTGAAGATCGAAGTTTTTTTTTTAATTCTATAAAATACTGATCTGAAGGTCGAAGTTATCTTTCAGTTCTATAAAATACCGATCTGAATGTCAAGGTTATCTTTCATTTCTATAAAATATCGATCTAAATGTCGAGGTTATCTTTCAATTCTATAAAATACCGATCTAAATGTCGAGATTAACTTTTAGTTTTATAAAATATCGATTAGAATATCGAGGTTATCTTTCAGTTCTATAAAATATCGATCTGAAGATCGAGGTTATCTTTTAGTTCTATAAAATATCGATTTGAAGATCGATATTATCTTTTAGCTCATATAGATACCAACCTCAGGGTTGAAGTTATTTTGATACTCTATCAAATGCAGATATCCGGATCAAAGTTATCTTAGAATTCTATTATTGATTTTTGGATCAAAGTTATCTTAGAATTCTATTATTGATCTTCAGATCGAGTTTATTTTGAAAGTCTATTAAATACCGATCTCTGGATCGAGGATATCTTTTGATCTACTCAAAGTTATGAGCAGTTTACTTGAAAAATCAAATGGTTCAAATTCACCACCTCGAACAAGTTGAGAACTTATTTCTTAGACTACTTCTTTGGTCCAAAATAAATTTTTGAGACTCATATATAAGGGACAAGTATTGTGGGGTGATCCTATCTCAGCTCATAAGAAAGCCGACCTGAATTAGAGGCTGACTTCATATAAAGCCGATCTGAACCAGAGGTTGAGTTCATATAAAGCTGATTTGAATTGAAGACTGTGTTCATATAAAGCTGATTTGAATTGAAGGCTGAATGCTGATCTGGATCGACCCAACTCATCTAAACACCAACTTGAACTATCTGAATTGACTTCTGATGAAGTATTACGATCAGCTTATATAAATACCGATCCGACTTATTTTAGCTCATGTAAATATCGATCTGAAGCAAAGTGTTCTATATATCTAAGACGTCCAATCTCATATGATACTTGATCTCACTTCGATCTTTTATTGAGGTGAACCATTACATTAGCAGCAGCAGTCATTCTGTGAGAGCCTGCCATAATCTCTATAATCAAGCTACAACTGACCACGATCTCACATACAGTTATGTTACAACTCATCTCCAGCTGGCACATACAGCTAAATATGATCTCATTTCTATCTAATACATACAGCTATGCTCTAGCTCATTTACAGCTGACCTCAAACGGCCTAACAAACTTCTCTGATGGTCCAACAAACTCCTCCAATAGCCTAACAAACTCTCAAATGACCTCATCAACCTCTCTATAAATAGAGGACCAGGAGATCCTCCAGGTAGGTTGGGACTTCCAAATCCTAAGCTCAAACTAGAGCTCAAAATAGAGGAAGACTATACCACTGAGACTTTAGCTCCCACAAAGTCACAAACTCTCTAGCTCTTCACCAATCCTCTTGCTCTCTATTCTTCTATTTTTTCACCTCCTATTCTCGAGGCTCAAACTGAATTAAGCATCGAAGGGTCAAGAACCGGAGGACTTTCATTCAATTTTTGGACTTGTTTTGTAGGATTCTTCCAAGAAGATTTGAATTGGATCACCACAGCCACTCCAGCATGGCTTAATCTAATCTTTCCATCTGAGATTTTGAGCCTCGCAGCAATAGAACTTTATAATAGTTTAGATTTTATCATGAAACTAACTAAATTGTCTTCTCATTTTTTGAATATTTATAGAGTGGTAAAAGATAAGATGATAATTGAAAGAAATAAAAACAAGCTTGTTATGTGGGTGGAATAGATTTGTACCCTATGGGACATTCTTAGCCACAGTATAAGCACTAATTCTTTGGTGTATGGCAAGAATTTAGGAGATATCCCCCATACAAGAGATATCCCTCCACTAATCCCGTAATTAAACACCATCTTAAAGAACTATTCTCCTAATTAAGGATTGTATGTAAATTATTAGTGCATATTTGGCATTTTAAATATGACTATAAAGGGGGAATGAGCATGACATCATATATATATATATATATATATATATATATATATGTATGTATGTATGTATAGATAAAACAATACCCTATGGAGGAGTATTGTAGTATTGCCAACTTAAGAAGTCAAAACCCTCTCAAAATGCCATGTGTCAAGCTCCGACTCCGCCATAAATATTTTATTTTTTTATTACGAAGCTTTCTGACTCCTCCTAACTTTTTTTCCATCTCCTCCTCAGTCTCCTCGCCGCCACCTCTCACCATTCTCCACCATCACCTTTCTCTCCATTGTCACCATCGTCGGCCCGCCCTTTCGATCTCTCTGAGGCACCGTCACCTTCCTGCCTCTCAATTTTTTTTCTTCGAAGCTTCTCGAGCCCTCTGAACGTCCATCCCCTTCTCCTTTTGATCGAATTCCATTGGATTTCTCCACCTATGTCCATCAAATTCGACGGACGGAATGTATCCTTCGACCTTCTCGCTAGCGACAGCCTCTCTCTCCAGTCAGCCTTCGATCTCTTCCTCTCGAATGGCGGTGAGGATGGCCGCTCGATCCATCGGAAGCAAAAATTCAAGGCATCGAAGAAAAGAAAGTTGGCTAAGAGAGTGACGGTGGCCAGAGATCTGGGCATTTCGGAGAACAAGAGGGGACGACGATGGGATGGGGCTACGAAAGGGAAGGGAGGGGGGTTGGTGGCGTCAGAGCTAGAAGAGGGGAGGGAGTTTGGTGGTCACATGGAGTTGGGTGCAATGCAGACGGCTGGTGCGGTGCGGACGATGGTGGGGTAGGGTCGGGTTGGTGGCGTCGCAGCTGGGGGAGAGGAGGGGCGGTCACCAGTGCTCGTTCGAAGCTGTGGGGGCTCGAGTTCGTCGGGGTCGAGGGAGGGAACAGGAGGAGACGGCGACGGGACAGGGCCGCAGAGGGGAAGGGAGGGGGGTTAGTGGTGCCGGAGCTGGGGGACATGGTAGGGGCGGGGGGTGGGGGGGAGACGGCAGGAGGAAGGGAAGGAAAGGGGGAAAAAAGAAAAAAAAATATTAAGAAAGGGAGAGAAAAAAATTATTATTTTATTACTAATAATAATTTAAAATATTATTTTTCTAGAGTATTAATTTAAAAAAAATTTTGGGAAGGGGAGGGTGGGAAAAAGGGAAGGGAAGGGAGAAAAAAAAGAAAGAAAAAAATGGAGAGAGAGAGAAAAAAAGAAAAAAATATTATTATTTTATTACTAATAATAATTTAAAATATTATTTTTCTAAGATATTAATTAAAAAAAATATTTAGGGAGGGGGAGGAAAAAAAAGTAAAAAATATTATTATTTTATTAATAATAATAATTTAAAAAATATTAATTTTAAAATAATAATAAAAATATTATTTTTTTAAAATATTATTTTAAAAATACTATTAATAATAATATATTATTTTAAAAAAAATTATTTTAAAAAATTAATAATAAAAAATTATTTTAAAAAAATTATTTTTAAATAATAGTAAATATATTATTTTTAAAATATTAATTTATTATTAATAATAATTTGAATAATAATAAGAATACAACAATATCAAAAAAATTATTTTCATGCATTTGGCATGGACGACGGTGGGGTGGGGCTGCGATGGGGGCAGCATGGATGGCTGTGATCTGAGTCTCACACTATGAGGGCGGGGGCGGTAGGAGGAAGAAAAAAGAAAAAAATAAAAAAAATATTTGGAGAGAAAAAAATATTATTATTTTATTATTAATAATAATTTAAAGTAAAAGAATAATATTAATTTTAAAATAATAATAATATTATTATTTTTTTCAAATATTATCTAAAAATAATATTTTTATTATTAATTTAAAAATATTATTTATATAATAACATATTATTTTTAAAAATTAATTTCAAAAAAGTAATAATAAAATATTATTTTAAAAAATATTATTTTTTAAAATAATAATAAAAATATTATTTTAATAAATATTATTTTTAAAATATTAATTAATTATTAATAATAATTTGAATAATAATAAGAAAATAGCAACATCTGAAAAATAGAATAACAATATCTGAAAAATTATTTTTATGAATCCAGCTCCGTGCAATGTGCGGATCTTCGATTAGTTTTTTGAATTATGACTGTTACTAATTTTAGCTCCCCGTTCAACACTAACCCACATAAGTTTTGGGTTTTTTTCTTTTCTTTTCTTTTTTTTTTTTATTTTTTGGTGATGATGGTACACGAATACTAGTCTACTAGGTCAAGTATGTTTTCTCTCAAAATTATGTGCATTTTTAATAAACATGGACAACTTTCTGCTTAGCTTTGAATTTTTCGTTGCTACAGTCAATAGTGGATGATGCACGAAGCCCATGTTAACTTTACTTGCTGTATAGCGTCATTAATTTGCCAGGCCCAAAATGGTTGATTAAATTAAGAATATTTGAGTCCATTTTATTCCCTTTTTCCCTCCGCATGATCAGTTATTTTGATCTTTTTTTTTTCTTTTAGTCCACCCTCTTTTTTTTTTTTGGCACAAATGGACGATCACACCAATTTAGTGTGAGAGTAGTCCAAAAGGTCAAGATACACAAAATTCTACAAGATTAGTAGACAGTCCTTGTCCTATCTCTACAATCTATCATCAGAGTCTCAGCAATAAAAATCGACGCCCAATTTGCTGTGATATTCACCTTGAAGCGAAAATTCAGTGCAGAGGCAAAATGATAATTTTAATTTTTTTTTAAAATTACTATTTTACAGTAAAATTATTAATTAATCTCATTAATTAATACTAATTAACCCTACACTAGGATCTAAATATGATACAACAGCATGCATTTAAATTTAAAATTCAAATTTGAAACAGTAAACTTTTTACTGTACTGTGTTCAGAACACATCACCTTTTGCGGATAGTCGATCACCGCAATCTGATCACCTTCGGGGGGCTCTTATCATCATATTGCAGCCACACTAGTGTCTGGCCTCTGCGGATCATCCACACGAAGCTCCCGTCTGATCGGTTCCTCACGAATGCTAGTTCGTGATTTCACCCTTTTGATGGCTGATGTTGATCGAACTCCTTCGATCGATGTGTGCCAACTCTTCGGACACTCCGGATCATCTAAACGGTTGGTTGAGAGGCTGATGGATCTCTCCCTAAAATTTGGTGGACTCACGACACTCGTGGCACACCAATCTCACTTCTCGAACCCTAGGTAGAAACTCTAGGGTACACACCAAAAATCCTGCGCCCACTTCTCTCTCCTTTTTCTCTCCTCTCGGTAAATTTTGAATACTTCAAAATTTTTTCAGAACCTCCCCACGCCCCTTATCTCTTCTTTCTTTCATTGCCCACGCCCCCTCCCTTTCTCATTTTATAAAACATCGCAAGAGATGTTGAAAGCATGTGAGTGGATAAGAAGAGGTGGTTGCTCACTTTAATTCAAATCAAATTTGAATTCAAGTGTCAACCAATCTTATCCTCATCCATTTGTGCGAGAAAGAAGAGATGGCGTGGCCTTTTTTTTGTGCATGGAGACTTTCATGAGAAACCATTTCTCATGTGGAATATGGTCTGCACAAAAGAGGATAAGCTGGCGCATGGTTATTTGGTTATCCATTCAAATTCAAAACCCCTTTGAATTTGGATGGGTAACAAACCAAGTTAATCCAAATAATTGGCGCACAGAAACATGGGCGTGAGAGAGCTTTGCGTGGGAGAAAATTCACGAGAAAATTTCTTCTCGTGAATTCAAATGGGCGCAAGGAAGTTGGGTGGCGCAGAGAATTTAAAACAAGGTGGTTTGATTCAAATTGAGCCAACCTAATTAAAATAGGTTAAGCACAATTAGACCAGATTAAACCTAACACAATTAAGCTTAATTAGGCTCAATAAAATTCTAATCAATTCAGAAATTAACTAAACCTAACCCCTGATCAAATTAGAGACTAAGCCACCTTAGCGATTAGATCAACACTTAACCTAATCGGGTCAATCCAAACTGAATCCAATTCAATTGGACTTGATCTAAAAATAATTACTCAATCAAATTGAGTTAATTAGCGATCAAATCACTAATTAAACCTCTCATAAATATTGAGTCCAAATCCGATGAGCAATTAGGCATCAGAGACCATCGATATAAAACCCCGATCAAAGAGTTCAAATTTCAAATTCAAAATTTGAAATTCAAAATTTTGACCCCGGTACTCAAAATGTGTGGAACTCATGATCAGAGAATCTTAATTCTCAATCATAGAGTCCCAGACACATAAGACTCATAATCAGCCATCAGATCAGAAAGGAACCTCTAATGTATGTGACCCCGCAGGTTCAAACCTAAGCCGGTAGCACAGGAACCAATTCCTGTACTAATCGAAGTGACCATCTAGCAATGGTATCCGACGATCGGATAGGTCGAATAGTCGCAATCACAACATTCAGAACCTACGTGAATATGGTTACCGTATAATTCATCCATTTTGACCCCTGTATTTAAGATGACTCAGGGTTAAACTGTCAACCCTGATGAGATCATCCGAATCGTGTTCAACTCAATTAGTCCTGTGACTCCTCACTAGGACTACCCTGGCCAAGGTTTTGCTAAATTTAAACACGACTGTACACAGCTCCTAAACTGGAGTGGTCAATCCCATCTTGACACACGCACCGACAAGTCAAGTATTTGACTACACCCAACAGCCTTCCGTCACTGAATTAGAAATTCAGGTAGTCCAGTGCCTAAGTGCAGTGAGTTGCTTGCAAGTCACCATGGCGGTTTTAGGTCGGAGGGACATTTATACCCATATCCCATCGGAGCAAATCTTGACAGCAGAAATAGCTCCGGAGTCGATCACGTTCAGTGCAGATGTACCATTACATCTCACATGTATGCCATACCAGTGTCTCCACACTCCTTGGTTATGAGGACAACCAACTCATATGGCACACAACGACCTATGCTCGATAAATATTGTCGTCCTTGGTAACAACGTATCATTTGGTCGCGAACAGGTTCAAGGACTAAGTGACAAATCCTTCTTTGTCAAGTCTAAATAGTCCTAAGGACTTCACCACAACACAGGAGTTCATTAGAAGATGAAACATTTATGATGAAAAAATGCCAAAATAACTTTTATTTATTTATAATTCATGTACTAATACAAAAGGAGCACAACCGTCAACAGGCTAACGATTGACTTTGGGACACTATTCTCAACAATCTCCCATTTGGCCTAAAGCCAATCGGTGCAGTATCTAATACCCATCTTCGACTTGTAGTCGTTGAACTCCTTCACCGCAATGGCTTTAGTGAATGGGTCGGCCAAGTTCTCCTTCCCGTCGATCTTCTGAAGATCGATGTCACCTCGATCCACGATCTTCCGGATGAGATGGTAGCGGTGCAGAATATGCTTCGTCCGCTGGTGTGCCTTCGGTTCCTTCGCCTAAGCAATGGCTCCAGAGCTGTCACAGTAGAGCAAAACTGGACCAACAAGGGAAGATGCTACTCCGAGCTCGATGATGAATTTTCTCAGCCACACCGCTTCTTTGACAGCATCTGATGCAGCAATATACTCCGCCTCGCAACTGAATCAGCCACAGTATGCTGCTTGAAACTCTTCCAGCAGACAGTCCCACCATTAAGGGTAAAAATAAATCCTGACACACTTGCTGTCATCGCAATCAGACTGGAAACTAGAGTCTGTAAACCCTATAAGTCTCAAGTCTGATTCACCATATACAAGCCATTGGTCCTTAGTATTTCTTAAATACTTCAGGATGGTTTTAACAACCTTCCAATGATTCTCCCCTGGATCAGATTGGTATCTACTCACTACCCCTAGTGAGTATGCCACATCTGGTCATATACATGTCATGGCGTACATGATAGATCCCACTGTCGAAGCATATGGAATCCTACCCATACGCTCTCTCTCTTGAGGTGTTGTCGGACAATCCTTTTTCGAGAGAGAAATTCCATGGCCTATCAGTAGATAGCCTTTCTTGAAATTCTTCATGCTGAACCTTTTCAACATAGTATCAATGTACGTGGATTGGGATAAGCCAAGCAACCTTTTGGATCTATCCCTATAGATCCTCATCCCTAGGATGTAGGAAGCCTCTCCCAGATCCTTCATGGAGAACTGTGACGATAGCCAAATCTTTATTCCCTGTAATGCAGGGACATCATTCCCGATTAAGAGAATGTCATCCACATACAATACAAGAAATACTACTACTGGACCATTAGCCCACTTATAAATGTAGGGCTCTTCTCCGTTCTTAACGAAGCCATACGTTTTGATCGTCCTATCAAAACGTATGTTCCAACTCCGAGATGCCTGCTTAAGTCCATAAATGGACCTTTGCAGCTTGCATACCTTAGACTCATCTGTGGATGTGAACCCTTCAGGTTGTATCATATACACCTCTTCGTCCAGCTCTCCGTTTAGGAAAGCTGTCTTCACATCCATCTGCCAGATTTCATAGTCTAGATGGGCAGCTATCGCAAGCATAATCCGAATAGTTACCGTATAATTCATCCCTTTTGACCTCTGTAGTTAGGATGACTCAGGGTTAAACTGTCAACCCTGATGAGATCATCCGAATCGTGCTCAACTCAATTAGTCCTGTGACTCCTCACTAGGACTACCCTGGTCAAGGTTTTGCTAAATTTAAACACGACTGTACACAGCTCCTAAACTGGAGTGGTCAATCCCATCTTGACACACGCACCGACAAGTCAAGTACTTGACTACACCCAGCAGCCTTCCGTCACTGAATTAGAAATTTAGGTAGTCCAGTGCCTAAGTGCAGTGAGTTGCTTGCAAGTCACCATGGCGGTCTCAGGTCGGAGGGACATTTATACCCATATCCCATCGGAGCAAATCTTGACAGTAGAAATAGCTCCGGAGTCGGTCACGTTCAGTGCAGATGTACCATTACATCTCACCTGTATGCCATACCAGTGTCTCCACACTCCTTGGTTATGAGGACAACCAACCCATATGGCACACAATGACCTATGCTCGATAAATATTGTCGTCCTTGGTAACAACGTATCATTTGGTCGCGATCAAGTTCAAGGACTAAGCGACAAATCCTTCTTTGTCGAGTCTAAATAGTCCTAAGGACTTCACCACAACACAGGAGTTCATTAGAAGATGAAACATTTGTGATGAAAAAATATTAAAATAATTTTTATTTATTTATAATTCATGTACTAATACAAAAAGAGCACAACCGTCAATAGGCTGACGATTGGCTTTGGGATACTATTCCCAACACACCTTTCGGTAGATATGCCTGACTCTAACTGCAACAGCTTGGTGAAGAGAGATCCAGACATCCTAGATAAGCGGATGACCATCGAACTGCCTGGTGTCTTTCTGAATCTAAGAAATGACAATAGTAGAGTCACTCTTCAGAAAAATCCTCTCTGTATGAAGTTGCTGTCTAGCAAAGGTGACACCTGCCCAAATGGCGTGAAGCTCCACAGCCAGAACTGAAGGCTCAAAGAGGTGATAGCCACCAGCAGCCAAAAGTCTCCCATCAGGATCATGAATGACAAAGCCAGCTCCACCCCTACCATCCCCGATATTGCCATCAAAGTTAATCTTGACAAATCCCGAGTGTGGGGGCTCTCAGAAAATGGATAGAATCCTATGGATCGCTGTCGGAGCAGCCAAGGAGCTCTAGAGATCGAGGATGTCAAGGGATGGAGTGACAGTATCAAACTGACAGTACTCCTGAGCTAAACAGATAGCTCTCTCTAATACCCGACGAGTAGAAATCACCTTCCTGTCGAAGACAGGGCTACTTTTTGATAACTAAATTTGATCAGCAATATAAGCCATCCGCCCACTAACAGTAGTCATCTTGTCAGTCACACACTAATAGATGAAGCTAAGAAAGGATGCCAACAATGGATCAGTGCTCGTCTCCCATGGGTAATCGTCCATCTGTCTCCAAACGACCCTCATCCTAGTTCACCCTATTCATTGTTTATCAAATAGGAGTCATATTTTGTTATCTCCAAAATATATCAATGGGTTTTGGATAAATCGTTACAAACTTTATTTTATTCATGGATGATTGTTTTATAGTGAAATGAAAATAATTATTTTGTTATAATTTATAATTTTTAGCTAACCTTTTCTTTAGAATTCATTTGTAGGTGCTGCATGAGTGATGTTGTGGATCTCCACCTCGGCCTTGGCCAGATGCATCCTCAGCACCATCTGAACTACAGAAGATAGACCTGATGAGACCACATATCTGCAATAGACCCAAAGATTGCTAGACACCATATTGAACTGAAAATAATGGCTGTCCTCGATCCTCGACTTGTATCGAGGACCTCACCTTGACTCCAAATGAGCTATTCAAGGTCATCCAGAACTGAGCTACGATCTACCAACCTCTATTGACAGAATTCATCTCTCTGCCAAACTGAGAGAATTCAGATAAAGAAGGATTCTTTCAAGATCGAGTCTTCCACAAAAGAAAATATTCTCTCCGAATCAACCTACATACAAAATTTGGAAGGCAATCGAGACTCCAAAACATATACGACTCTGACTTTTTCCCCATAAATAAAGGGGCACAGAGATCCTCAAAGTAAATTCTCTACTTCTACTCTCTCTTTCTCATTATTCTCCATCTCCTGACTTGAGCATTGGAGGATCTTCACTGGAGAATACTCCAATGAGAACTTTTGCAGGTACTCGGATGAAACTCCAGTAGTAGCACTACTTCAACCACCTTCACCTTGACTATCCGACCTTAGGCATGGAGATCAGAAGCAACACTTGGCGCTAGAGGAAGGGGCCCCTAACAAACTTCAGGATCCTATTTTGAGAGGAGAGGGTTCATCATAGATTGCCATGAAGACACGAAGGGGTGCATTGAATGCGTCGCACTGCTTTAATGGCAAGCAGGCCAACAATGCCCCATCAGAGAACGACCACCACCACCGACCCAAGAGAATCCCCTACTACCAGTGCCGACAGTCTCCCAAGACTAGTACAATAGCCTCATCCAATAGGTGCAAGCTCTTTCAATCGCGGTGAGAGAAATGCAGCAGATCATCAAGTCTCGTCCTGCTCTAGAAATTTTGCAAACAATTCGAGGAAGGTCGGTAGACCGATCTCCTTATAGCCCAAAGGTGGGTGCTAGCCATCTTAGCTGACCTGATAGCCCGATCCAATAGAGGCATAGACGATCGCCCACTCCGATCTTACAAAGGGATTTGACATTAGATCATTTTTTTCCTCGTCATTGCCCAACTCAGGAGGATGACTTGGAGAGGAGGCTCCAGGAGATGCAGCAACGAATTGATGCATTACAAACACCACAACTGTAATATGCTGATCTGAGTTTCAATATGGATCCATCATTCACCCAGAAGATCATGAGTGAATCATTATCGCCCTGGTTCAAAATGCCACAGTTGAAGCCGTACAATGAAACTGCTGACTCGATGGACCATTTAGAAAATTTTAAATCTATCATGCTCCTGCAGGGAGCAACTGACGTAACTCTTTGTCGAGCTTTTCCTTTGACCTTGAGGAAGGCTGCCCACTATTGGTATTCAAACCTCAACCTAACATTGTAGACTCCTTTTACCAGCTTAGTCGAATGTTCATCGTGCACTTTGTTAGTAGTCGTCGGCAACATCGCAACTCAGAATTTCTCGTCAGCATAAAGCAGCTAGAGAATGAGCCACTCCGGGACTATATTAACTGCTTCAATGCTGTGACCTTAGAAGTACAGAACTTGAACCAATCTATGGCAATGTCCACAATAAAGGTCGAACTTCTCCAAAACGACCTTCTCTTCTCGCTCAATAAAAAATATCCGAAGGACTTTGTCAAAATATTGGAGTGGGGTGAGAGATATGCTCAAGTAGAGGAAGCCTGAAATTAGCGAGGAGAGAACCTCGACGACAAGTCACAACCAAATACTGAATAGGGCAAGAAAAAAGATTATCGATGAGTGCAGCATCGACAAATCGAGCAAAAGCCCTGTCGCTCTCAGACTCCACCTCAGAGAAATCGATCTAGCTCTCCCATAGGACAACGCCGATCTAGAACCCCTCCATAGAAGTTTCACTATTTCACTCCATTGAACATCTTTCGAGCCTAGATACTAATGGAGATAGAATGTCAACAAGAACTCCCTCGGTTGAGGAGGATGTCTACTACGACATGAGCATGAAATTTGAGAAAATATTGTAAGTACCATCGGAACCATGTACATGATACTGAAAAATGCTGGCAGCTCAAAGAAGAGATAGAAGCAGTCATCTGAGGGGGACATCTTCGATGCTCTATTGATGAATGATGAATCTCGGAGAACCCACGAGGTGATCCTCCATGACAAGAAGACCCTTATAGGAATCAACCAATAGTGGATGAGATTCATACCATTTTTGGGGGGCAGCTCGGCTATGGCACCTCCAGACTAAGCTAAACTGAATCGAAGAAGAGAAAGGTCGGTGACGAAATCACGTTCTCGGAAGCCGATCTAAAACGAATAAAATGCCCACATGATGATCCTGTAGTTGTGTCCCTAAACACTTCAAATTATGATATACATTGGGTCTTGATTAATAATGAAAGTTCAGTAGATATTTTGTTTTACGATGCATTTGTTCAAATGGGTTTAAATTCTAAGTGGCTAATGAAGAGAAACCCACCTTTAATTGGATTCTCAGATAGTATGGTCTCCATAGAAAGAACTATCTCCCTCACCATGATAGCCGGACGAGCTCCAAAATAGGCTGTTGTTGAAATAAACTATTTCATAGTAAAGAGCCTGTCAGTGTATAATGTCATCTTAGGTCAACCTGGGTTGGATATTCTTTGAGCCATAGTGTGGACCTACCAATTGATGATAAATTTTCTATCCCTTATGGGATTGGCGAGCTCCAAGAAAATCAGCAATTAGCGAAGAAATATTATATAGCTACTTTATGTGAGAAAATATCGGGAGAACAATCAATACATGAGCTTGATGTGCGGGATGAGCTAACAGAACAGAGAGGTCAGCCAGTGGAAGACCTCATCCTAGTGCCAATTGATGAAGATCCAAGCAAAGTTATTAAGATTGGCTCAAACTTATGTGAAGATGATTGTTGGTACCTCATCTCTTTTCTCCAAACTAATGTAAATGTGTTCACTTGGTCAACTTTCGATATATCAGGCATCGATCCGGAGGTCATAGTACATCAGCTGAATATAGATATGAAGTACCATCCGATCAGACAAAAGATAAGTAGCTTCACCCCCGAGTGACAAAAAGCCATACAAGAAGAGGTTGATAAGCTTCTAAAGGTGGGGTTTGTCCAAGAAGTCCACTATTCAGAGTGGTTAGCCAATGTCGTACTGGTCAAGAAGGCTAATGGAAAGTGACATGCATGCATCAATTACATTGATCTCAAAAAGACATGTTCCAAAAATAGCTATCCTCTATCTTGGATCGATCAACTAGTGGATGCAACCTCGGGACATCAGCTCCTATTTTTCATAGATGCATCCTCCGGATACAACCAGATTTGGATGGCTCCCGAAGATGAGGAGAAGGTCTCTTTTATCACTAACTAAGGTTTTTTTCGTTGCAGGATCATGCCGTTTGGTTTAAAGAATACAGGCATGACTTACCAACGGCTTGTCAATAAAGTCTTTAAAGAGTAGATCAGTAGAAATATGGAAGTATGCATAGATGATATGCTCGTTAAAAGTAAAGCTACCGAGCACCACATCACCGACCTTAAGGAGACATTCACCATACTGCGATATTTTCAAATGAAGCTCAATCCTAACAAATGCATATTCGGCATCACTTCTGATAAATTTTTGGATTCATGGTGTCGCAACGGGTGATTGAAGTGAACTCCAAGAAGATCCAAGCTTTCCAAGAGATGAAACCTCCGAAGATAATTAGGAGGTAAGCGCCTAACTAGGAGGACTGCGGCTTAGTAGATTTCTCTCAAGGATGGTCGAGAAAATGCTTTCCTTCTTCAAAGCACTCAAACAAACAAAAAACATCCAATGGTTAGACGAGTGTCAGCTCGCATTTGATGAACTGAAGAGGTATCTTGGCTCACCACCTCTCCTAAGTAAACTAGAGTCTGGAGAAGTGCTATACCTGCACCTAGCGGTCTCACCTTCAATGATTAGTTCGATCCTCATCTGGCAGGAAGCTAAGGTGCAAAAGCCAGTCTACTATGTTAGCTGAGTTCTTCATGATGTCGAGTCGAGATATACAAAGCTAAAAAAGATGGTTTACGCTCTCGTGATATCCTTCAAGAAGTTATGCCTATACTTTCAAGAGCATACAATTGCTGTCCTCACCAACCAACCGATCAGGTCCGTGCTTTACCGGCCTGACACTTCAGGGTAGCTAGCTAAATGGGCCATTGAGTTAGGAGAATTTGATGTAAAATATCTTCCAAGCCATCCATTAAGGTTCAGGCATTAGTCAATTTTGTCTTAAAATTTACCATCCCGAATGAGGAGTGGAGCAATAGATCGATAGCTCTGATACCTAAAGAATGTTGGGTTCTTCATGTGGACGGTTCCTCTAATACCATAGGTTCAAAAGTCGGACTGATTTTGACTAGCCCAGATGGAGTAGTTGCAGAGTATGCATTGCACTTTGAATTTTCTACCTCGAATAATGAAGCCGAGTATGAAGCACTGGTGACTGGCCTAAAAATGGCCAAGGAGCTGGGAGTTCGGTACCTGAGGGTTCATAGTGACTCTCATCTCATCGTCGGACAAGCACAAGGCAAGTATAAGGCACGAAAGCCGAACATGGTAAAGTATCTACAAAAGGTCAAGGATCTTGCCTCTAACTTTACCACCATGAACATCTAATAAATTTCGAGATCAAAAAATATGAGAGCCGACTTCTTATCTAAGCTTGCAACGTTTGGTATAGCCGACCTAAAAAAGAAGCTCGTATCTAGAAATCTTGGAAAAGCCAAGTATCAAGGAGTCCTTGATGATGCAAACAGATTCTGAACTGAGCTGGATAGATCCGATCTTTCAATATCTATAAGAAGAAGTGTTGCCAATTGAACAAAATGAAGCCAAGAGGTTAAGGCACCTCGTGCCTCAATACCTCATATATGATGGAAAGCTATATAAAAGGTCCTTTACTCTACCTTTACTTCAGTGTCTCTGACCTTTAGAAGTAGAATACACCATTCGAGAAGTTCATGAAAGAATTTGTGGCAACACCTGGAGGGCAAGATGCTTGCTCACAAGGTACTGTGACAGGAATATTTTTGATCGATCATATAAAAGGATGCCACCAATTTAGTGAGCAAATGCGACCAATGTCAAAGAAATTTAAACATCTAGCATCGACCTTCCACCCCTCTAGCTTCGATCACCACGTCCTGGCCCTTCATCCAATGGAAGATGGACATCCTCAGACCTTTCTCTATTATGGTGGTGCAGAGAAAGTTTTTACTCATTGCGATTGACTACTTCACCAAATGGATAGAAGTACAAGCATTGACGACCATCACCAAGGCCAAAGTTCGCAACTTCATATGAAAGTCAATTATTTATCGATTTGACCTATCTCGAGCCATCATCACTGACAACGGATGCTAGTTTGATAATCCGAAGTTCACAGGGTTCTATAAAGAGCTAGGTATCTCCCATAGGCTCATTTCGGAAGCTCATCCCTAAAGCAATGGTGAGGCTGAGGTAATGAACAGGATCTTGGTACAAGGGCTCAAGGCCTATCTAGACCAAGCTAAAAGATTGTGGGTGGAAGAGTTATATCACGTACTTTGGATGTATCGCATAACTTAGCGAGTTTCAATCGGAGAGACCTCCTTTAAACTTGCTTTCGGGATTGAAGCTGTCATACCTCTTGAGATCGATCTGCCTATGCTATGGGCGGAAAAATTTGATGAAGATAGCAATTCTATTAGGCTGTGCGAGAAGCTAGATGTACTGGAAGAAACTCGAGAATGAGCATGAATCCAGATGGCCAACTACCAATAGAGAATAGCTCGATACTAAAACTCAAGAGTCAAGGAAAAAGCCTTCCAAGTCGAGAAACTTGTTCTTCGCAGAGCTGAAGTGTCACATCTAATCAAACGATCGAAGCTTACACCAAACAGAGAGGATCTGTACCGCATCGATGTAGTTCGACCAAGAGCTTATCGCCTTCATCGATTGGATGGAACTTCAGTTATCAGGACTTGGAACTTCGATAATATACATATTTACCACTCTTAATTTGTAATCTTTATCGAACTAAGTAATAATTATGGATCTATATGTTTTTTTGAAATAACATGCACTTCTCATCCACGAACGAACTGAGCAGAATATATCTCCATGGTTTCCAATGCGTGCTTCTTGTCCGTGGACGAGTTGAGCAGAATATGTCTTCATGGTCTCTAACATGCGCTCCTCATTCACAGACAAGCTAAGTGGAATGCATCTCCATGATCTTCAATACGTGCTCCTCGTCCACAAACAAGCTGAGCAGAACGCGTCTCCACGATCTCCTACGTGTGCTTCTTGTCCACAGACGAGCTGAATGAAATACATCTTTACGATCTCCCACATACGCTCCTCATCCATGGATGAGCTGAGTGGAATGCATCTCCGAACGCTCTAACACGCACTCCCCATCCTATGATGAGTTGAATGAAGTGCATACCCAATGTTCATCATGCTCCCCATCCTCCTACGAGCTGAATGAAGCACCCCGAACTTATTCTTTATCCAGAAATGAATTAAATGTACTAAAGTATGATAGATCCCTGAAGCTTGAAGCTACCCGGGGTTATCGTCAGTTTCTATACCTCATCTTCGAAGGACATAACCTAGGAGAGCTAGAGGCAACGAACGCAATCCTGATTAACGATGACCTCTAGAGATCCCTACTTAAGCTTGGATACTGAACTCAACTATACATTACTAGTCGATCTCCACAACATGGCTAGTCTGATGTGCAAAAGATGAATTAATTAAAAAAGATTTTTGTAGAATTCTGATAAGTCCATTTACAAAATGCCTTGATAGGTGTCGAGGTCCAAAAAATAGACTGACCAATGTCTAAGCCTGGACAAGCCTGAGCTAAGATACAAAAACTTTTTAGGCCCTATCAGGGGCGTGAGAGTCGCCGACGTTACCTGGGTCTGATAGGACAATGACTACAGGAGGCTAAGCCGATGCTATGTCTTTGGCCGCATGATCTTCACGAGCCAGGCTGAAGATCTCCTCGGCTTGTACCCCCTCATCGTTGACCTCATCAACTTTCTCCTCATCATCTGATTTCAGGGGCTTAAGGTTGAGGTCAAAAAAGTGACTCTGAACCTTCGCCTTGAAGTTCGTCAGTTCCTGTAAATAGGACTTAGAGCCGAACTCCACCTTGATCTTCCAAAGTTCTTTCAAGGAGTGGAAAGCATCGGCCATGGTTACTTTGGTGGTCTTCAATTTTTCTTCCCAATTCCTGGTCTCCACGAACAGTCGGGTTTCGGCATCACCCTGGGTCTTGATGAGCTCAGCTTCAAGCTACTTCACCTCGACCTTCAGTGACTTGACCTCCTCCTCGGCTTTGATTTTTGAAAGTTGGGCATCATCTACCCTCCTGTTGGCCTCACTGGTCTTATCCTCGACCTCTTTCAAAATATGTCGGACCTCCTGGATCACCTCGATGAAGCGATCCATATGGTAGACGAGCTAATAAAAAATCAATGAATAATGATGAAAATAAGATGCTGAGATCGTAATGAAGATGAGCTTATAAAATTGGTGGAAAAGTGATGCTTGTCCAAAGGAGAGAAGCATACAAGTCCTGAACTTGGAAGGTGCTCCCTTCTGCTCCAGGGCTTCAACATCGGTGGGTGTGATCACTGACTGAAGTAAGTCCTAGACAATCTGATAATCTTCGATGCCCCTCCTATTATCTTGGGCCTCAGATTCTGATGGAACTTCCACCAGAGGAGAAACTCAGTCGGTAAGTTGGCTGGGCGAGATGATATGTGCATCAAAGTCTAGGGAGTGCCCGAACTCCATTGCGATGAAGAGATAGAAGGCCGGGGACTGAATCCCCTGGGGCGACATACCTGAGGGGCTGAGTGTCACATGGTGCTGAAGGCTCCTTCCTTGAAGGAGTGCGGCTAGGCCCCAAGGAACCACCAACCGTGGGCTGAGCAAGAATGGCTTTAGCTCGATCATGCTTCAGAATTGGGGCTGCACTTGCCTTCTTCCTCTTGGCAGCCTGGCAAAGAGCCTCAACATCCTCGGACCTCATAGTTGTGCAAAAGATAAAGTTAGTTGAAAAAAAAACATCGAAGTGAAAAACAAACCCACTTACTTGCAAGATCAGTCGGGCTCAACCCAACCTTGAACAAGTTCTCCTCGGTTAGGAGCTTGGAGAGCGGAGAGGGAGTGAGACTGAAGATCTATGCTAGTGACTCCTCCTAGGTGTCTGAAAAGATAGGAGCTCTGATCACCGACCTCTGAGGTCGACCCCATGATGTATTGAAGCCCTAAGGTTGCTCGATCAAGATAAAGAAAAATCGCTCCTTCCAGTTATGCACCAAGAAAAAAGTATTTCGAAGGAGATGTCACCCCTTCCGAGGAGAGACGTACCACCACCTAGCCTCCTTAGGATGCTCTTTTAGCATGAAGCAAGCCCTGAAGAGGTGGGAGGTCGGTTCAGCCCTAAGGAGAAGATAGTGGACTAACAAAGCTAAAATCTGACGCCATGAGTTCAATGCTACACTGCAAGGGCTTACTCGATATGTATTAAGTAATTCTACAACCAAATAGTGAAAAGATAATCAGAGACTAGCCTTCAAAGATTTCTCATAAAGGTCAATCCGACTTTGATGCGGAAGAGCTATGTGCCTCCAGGAATAGCGACCTCTAGCTTGAATTCGATCAAGATTTGGTACTTCAGCCTAAAGACCTCTAAATCCTCTAAGGTGAGGATAGAGTTCACATGGAACAGACCGAAGTTAGGCACCTCACTTACTTTGGGTCAACCTGAAGAAGAAGCTACATCGGACCCAAGGTCCACATCTTCTGGGTCATCACCCGAGGCCCAGACAAAAGGGAAAGAATTTGACGCACTCATATTCAAAGGACAAGAGACTGACCTATGGGAGAGATGTGGTCGAGTAGAAAAGGGAATGAAGATGGGGGTCAGTCACAACTCAGCTTCGATCGAGCAAAATCATCGAAAGACAAGTGCCAAAGCTTCCCCCTCTCTGAACAGTAGAAATAATAAAAAGTAAAACTATAACGACGTCTATTTATTGGAGCTCAGACGGCTCCGATCTACTGATGAATCACCTTTCCCTATCGATGTGCATCAAGTGGCAACCTACGATTAGTCAGAACAAAGCTCTCGCAGATCTAAGGAGCCAACGGCCTGGATGTGAAGATGGTTCGCCATATGAAGCTGATCCTTGATGCATGTCGACTGAAAATAGATAGATAAAATTAGCCTCGATTTTGAACTGATACTCTCTTCAACCGATCTTATTCAAGCTTGGACTTAAGAGCGGGAGGCATCTGTTATGGATCTCCACCTTGGCCTCGGTCAGATGCATCCTTAGTATCATCTGAACTATGGAAGATGCACCTGATAAGACTATGTATCTGCAATAGACCCAAAGGTTGCTAGACACACCATATTGAACTGAAAGTAGCAGCTGTCCTCGGTCCTCAGCTTGTACCGATTGAGGACCTCACTTTGGCTTCAGATGAGCTATTCAAGATCGTCCAGAGCTGAGCTACGGTCTACCAACCTCCATTGATAGAATCTATCTCTCTACAAATTGAGAGAGTCTAGATAAAGAAGGATTCTTTCATGATCAAGTCTTCCATAAAAGAAAATAACCTCTCCAAATCAATCTACACGCAAAATTTGGAAGGCAATCGAGACTCCAAACACTGCAAGAATATTAAGTATCAGCGACGGTAAATTTACCATCGCTAATAATCTTTTTTACTGATGGCAAACAGCGATAAAAAAATTTATCATCAAAAAAATAAAAAAAAATATTATCGATGGAAGACTGGCTATTAGCGATGGCAAAAATCATCGCTAATAATTTTAAAATTTTTAATTTTTATTTTTTTTATTATAATTATAATTAAATTAATTAATTATCGATAGTTATTAGCGAAGCTATAATTATCATTCAAATAATTTAAAAAAATATTTTAAAAATTATAAAAAAATATTTTTTTGATAAAAGTATTAGCGACGGAAATACCATCGCTAATACTTTTACTGATGGCTACTTTGCCGTCGCTAATACTTCGCATCATTTACCCCTACGGGGGAAAAATTTTTGCTCACATGCCTGATCCTCTCCCTTTCCCACGATTCTCCTCTCGTCGACGTCCAAAACCCCCTCAACCCCCCTTTCCTCCCTCCCCATCCCATCCCATCCCTCCCCACCCCATCCCACCGACATCCTGTGGCCTCGAGCCCATGTCCCTCCACACCCGCGGCGTCCCAACCCCACCGCCCCGATATCGCCAGCCAGACCTTGTGGCCCCGCCTTGCTGACCTGACCATGCGGCCTTTCCCCGTGCCTTCATTTGGTGGCTAAATCCTTAAGTCGCTGCCCAACCCCACGGCACCTGCCCCACCGGCCTGACCCTGCGGCAACTGCCCCGCCGCCCCCAGCCCACGACTCGATCCTGTGGCCCCTGCCCCACTGGCCTGACCTTATGGCCCCATCCTCGTGCCTTCATTTCCGTTGTCGTGTCCCCAAGCTGACGTCCCGTCCATGAGCCATCTGCTTGCTGTGTGAGTATTAGCGACGGCATTAGCAACAACTAATACCGTCACTAAAAGTTATTTTTTTATTTAAATTATATTAATTAAATATAATTAGATATTAAAAATTACTAATTAAATATTAATTTAATTAATTAGTTAGATGTTTAATTTATTAACTAATTAATTAATTAAAAGTATGAAATTTGGGTCTCAGTATGCAAGTGCTCGGATCGAGGAAAAATACCCGACAACATTGCAAACACGAGGCCAGAGCATGCCCTGCGTGCTCGGGCCTCGAGTCCCAGCTGGCATCCAAGACATCCAGCCCTCATACGCCCTGCGTGCTCAGACCGAGGGAAGGTATCGGTTAGCATTACGAACACGGAGCTGGGGTGTACCCTGTACACTCGAGCCTCGAATCACAACTGGCATCCAAGACATCTAGCCCCCGTGTGCCCTACGCACTCAAGCTGAGAGAAGATGCTGGTCAGCATTGCGAACATGGAGCCGAGGCATGCTCTGTGTGCTCAAGCTTTGGGTCCCAACTAGCATCCAAGGCATCCAACCCTCGCACGCCTTGTGCGCTCAGGCTAATAAAAGGTGCCGGGCAGCATTGCAAACACAGGACTGAGGTGTGCCCTGCACGCTCGGAACTCAGATCCCAGTCGATGTCCAAGGCAGCTAGTCTTCGCACAAGAGCCGAGCGCATATTCTACGGCATCCCATAATTGGATGTTAATTTAAATAATTAATTAGATATTAATTTTTAAAAAATTTATATTTCATGAAACTATAAATCTGTCTTTTGATTAATGTACATATTTCACTGTATCCATATATTTATATATTTTTGTACGGATGAAAGAATTATGTACATTGATCAATTAATTATTCAATATGGACAGTTTGAAAAATACAAGTAATTCTATAGGTCATTACAATAATCAAACGATATGTTGAGAGTTCGAAAAAATTTTGGATAGTATTTTTCTTTAGTTCTCCTCACACATCTTCAGCTGTATCGGGAGAACTTAAGGAAGTGCTGTCGAAATTTTTTCAACCTCTGTTATATATATTTTGATTACTGTAATTGACCTATAGAATTAATACATTTTATGAATAGGATAGGACCTTCTATACCTATTAGTTGATGATAGAATATATTTACTATATAAACCATTTTGAATAATAAAATAATTAATTAGCAATTGCTTTTTATTTATGTATATATAGAATTCTTAGATAGTGTGCCATGGACCGTCGAGTAGTCGATGAGATGATTTCTGTTGAATATAGAAAAGTGTAGAGTACTTCTATGATTTTACTTTTGAAAATACAGCACTCATACATCAAGGATGGGCTCGTTGCCCTTGTAACACATGTGGCAATAGAGAAATATTTGATAGAGATATAATTACTGTCCATTTGTATAAGAATAGATTTATGCCCAACTACAAGTATTGGTACCTACATGGAGAGATGTGGAAGAAAGTTACAAGAGCTAGAAGTGAGCAGAACATAGATACAGATAGAATGGTAGACATGGTTATGGATGTGGCTGATTTTGAATTTAACTAAGATGTGAAGAATGATTCAAAAGCTGACAGCAACGATTTCTACCATATATTGAAAGATACTGATGAACCATTATGGTCGGAATGTGAAACATACACTATATTATCAACTGTGTTAGAGTTATTGAATTTGAAGGTCAAGTTTAATATGACGGTCAATTGTTATGATAGGATGGTAGTAATAATAAAAAGATGCTATCTAAGGATGAGAAGCTTGTTGGGAGCTTCTATGTTCAAAGAAAATGATGAAAGTGTTAGACATGGGATACGAGAAGATAGATATATACCGTAATGATTGTATGCTTTTCTACAAGGAGGATCAACTGAAGAGCGCATATAACGTATGCGGTGAAGCGATTTAACTTGAGGCAAGAGGGTAGAATCAGAAGGGCATACCATATAAGGTTCTTCGATATCTTTCGCTCACTCCTAGGCTTCAGAGGCTCTACTTGTCCAAGAGTACTGTCGAGCAGATAAGATGACACAAAAAAAAGATTCGCAAGTACTCTGATATGATGAATCATCCATCGGACAGTGAGGTATGGAAGTAATTTGATGCTTGCCACCCTTTATTTGCTCAAAAATCATGCAATATCCGACTGGATCTAGCTACGGATGGCTTTACACTGTTTAGTCATGCAGTGGCCCCTTAATCATGTTGGCCAGTCTTTATTACCCCATACAATCTTCCATCTGGGATGTGCATGAAAGAATGTGACATCTTTCTTACATTAATCATTATTGGACCACGATATTCTAGTTGAAGTATTGATGTATATCAAAAGTCTCTTATTGATGAACTAAAATTTTTATGGTCTGATGGTATAAGTACTTTTGATGCATTGAAGAAAATTTTGTAATGAAGGCTATATTGATGTGGACCATTAGCGATTTTTTTACTTATGAGATATTGTCAGGATGGAGCACTCATGAAAAGTTTGCATGTCCCTATTGCATGGAGAGTACAAAATCATTTCAGCTTGAGCATGGTCATAAGTCTTGCTAGTTTGATTATCATCGTCAATTTTTTCCTGAGCATCATCTTTTTTGAAAGCAGTAGGACAGTTTCAGGAGGAATAAGATAGCAAAGGACCATGCACTCCCACACCTTAGTGGTATGAAAATATTTCAGAGGGTATCCCAACTGGATGAAGTCCAGTTTGGCATGCTATTTGACAAGCAGAAGCCTCGGGAGTTTGCTAAAACTTATAACTGGATGAAGTAAAGCATCTTCTAGGAATTACCGTACTGATCCATCAATTTGATCCGTTATAACCTTGATGTCATGCATATTGAGAAGATTATATTCGATAATATTTTCTACACTATTATGGATGTCAAGGGCAAAATGAAGGTAATTCTAAGGCTCGAGCAAATATAAAGAATATATCCAAACATCCTCGTTGAGGTGTCACCTGAAAATTTTGAAATTGAAAGAATCTTATACCTTAATAAGGGAGCAGTTGAAGGATATTTGTGAATGATATAAAAATCTTAAATTTTAGATGGTTATGCAAGTAATCTAGCTTGGTACGTTAATGTCAAAGATTGTAGATTTTATGGGCTAAAGAGCCCGACTGTCATGTCTTCATGCAACGATCACTCCATTGGCTTAGCATGATCTCCTTTCAACTCCATAGAGAGTTTTTGACGAGCTTAGTCTTTTTGTCAAAGATATTTGTGCTACCGAACTATCCATCGATCATATCTCCAGTCTTGAGACTAGCAGTAGAGACCATATGCAAGTTGGAGAAGATATTTTCTTTTAACTTTTTTGACTCCATGGAGCACCTCGTGATTTATCTGACGTATGAAGTTAGGGTGGGGGGACCAGTGCAGTATAGATGGATGTATCTATTTGAAAAATATATGCACAGTCTCAAGAAGAAAGTAAAAAATAAGGTTCGAATTGAAGATTCTATTGTGGAGGCTTATATAATAAAAAAAATTTAAATTTCAGCTGACATTATTTTAATCCTAGTGTGTAGATAAAGCTAACTCAAGTGGATCGACATGATGATGGTGGTGAGGGATCAAAGATGGAGATCTCGATATTTGCCTATCTTGCTTATGAATTTAGGCATGAGATTCATTGAATATTGACTGATACTGAACTTCGACAGATAGAGGCATATGTTTTACTAAACTGTATGGAGATCATTTATATGTTGAGTAAGTATCCATCACAATCTCAACTCTTTAATTACTTATCATCCTATACCTATCTGATGCATGTATAGACAATATGATAAGATACTAAGACGGGACAACCTGATGATAAGCGAGGAAAAATTTTTACTCAGCGCTTATAAAACTTTACAAATTGGTTCTATTAACTAATAAGCGACCATTATCATTTTATTTAATTTATTTTTTTATAATATATAGGTCATGCAAGGCAGTGAATCCATACTTAGGAAGCTAAGACCATTAGGTTATAGGCTAACAAAGTATATGACATGTTATAATGGCTATAACGTAAATAGTTTCAATTTCACATGCAGCAATATGGAGAACATAAAAGTATAATGAACAATGATGTGTGTATAAAGGGCAAGTGGTGGGCAGAGGTGAAGAGTGACTACTATGGAATCCTCAAAAAAGTGATCAAGTTAACCTACCCCTTAGGTGATAATAGTGTCATTCTATTTAAGTGTCGATGGTTTGATACCGATAATTATATGAAGGTTGATCCATAATTTGAGCTTATTGAAATCAAACATGGATCAAAAGCATATGTCAATGACCCTTTATGCTAGCCCAACAAGCTGCTCAAGTGTATTATATTCCTTTTCCATCAAGAGAGAGAGGAAGGAAAGATTGGTGGGCTGTATGTAAGGTTAAGTCTCGAGCTGTTCATTACGCGCTCGAAGAAGAAGAAGAGCTTCAATTATCAGAATATTTTCAAAAGGATGAAACATTAGGGTTTCATTGTCTTCAATAGATGTCGAGTTGGATGCTCTAGAAATTTTTGTACGTGATGGTTAACATGAGGAGGTAGACCAACTGATTTTATTTTAAAGGACAATCTTATCCAAGAAAGAAAAAAAGAGGAAAAAGAAGAACTGGAAGAAGAGGAAGAGGTGGAAGAAGAGGAAGAATCGGAAGAAGAATTCGAAGGGTACCAGACATCTAAAAAGGCCGATGAGTAGTGCTAAGTATATAATCCTTGAATCATTTTAATTATTTATCTTGTATCATTTTAAATTTTGCATTATCATCCATAATTGTATAATTAATTTGATGAATCTATTTATTTTTATTTTTATAGATTATATATTATATCTTTCAGAGGTTGGAGCCGTACCAGTCGAGGACAGAGCTCTCGAGGAGAGCGATCATCGGCCAGCTTGCAGGATTCTGCACCTCTTACACCAGGCAGTAAACTCTAACACTTTAGATATTCTCATTTATGTTATTTTATCTTTTACTAAATAATATAATTTTTTATATTAGATATTTTGTACTCAGGTTCGGATGACATGGGGTCACCAGTGACCCCACAGTCACACACACGAGCGATCGGCTCCCAAATACAGAGCTGTGGTCGAGGACCCACCTGGCTCACGGCAGCTCCGACTCGATCGGAGAATAAAGAGCTCATCCACGTTCAAAACCGTTCGTAAGTACTATAACTTTAATTAATATGTTTAGAATTTAGCAATTCTAGAGTTAATATTTATTTTTTAAAATCAATTTTGCAGTACGTTTAGAGAGCCTGGAGTATCCGTGTGGTTACCGACATCATCCGACACTTGATGCCGGGATCGGTGAATGAGTTCTTCAACTGACCATCTGGAGCTCGTGATGCAGTCTGGAAGATATTTTGGATAAGTCATAATTGTTTAATTTTTAAATTCACGATACATTTGTATTCTACTTATTAATACATGCTTCGATTTTATCTCGCAAGAGTACCATCGATTCGAGACTTTTCAGGATGAGGAGGCTGGCTGTCGGACCTTCGATGAGATGGTCACATGGAGGCTTCTAGATGGCCTCTATAGCCTCAAGCAGTCTGCCATCGAGCATTCCGATTCTCAATCACCATCAGACTAGAGATCCTACTGGGATCATTGGATGCGAGCGGATGTATGGGAGGTCCTCTGCAACCAGTGGAGCAGCGAAGAGTACTCCAGTAGGCGACAGAGGGTCTGACAGAATCGGATCACCAACAGGATTCGATCAGGCACACGGACGGCTCCGTCGGCACACATATTGTAGCCGACAGACTAGTAAGAAATCTATATCAAAACTCTTCATTAGAACTGTAAAAACTCTTATATGTATGCTATAATTAATTTAATTTTATTATTTATTTATTATAGATATAACAGCTGGGTCATCTACCAAGCCCGCTGTAGTTTTGGGAGGCACACACCAGTCTAGGAGAACTGGTGATTATTTAGATTCTAGATCGCGATAGATCATGGTAAGAATTTCAAATTATATTTATTAAGTTGTTACAAGATCTGATATGTATATTAAAACTAATATATTTCTAAACTATATAGGCAGATTATGTGGAGTACGTTGTTGGATGGCATGGTGATAACCCGTCCACTTAGCCCTCTCTTGACCTTGAGGGATGGCTCAAGGTTATCGGAGGGGTGAGTAGGAGCCAGGTCATAGATTCAGCCACAGTTTCGACCCTCCAGTGGCTTGATACTTTTCGACATCCTCATAGGCCTCGATGTCCCAGACTTAGAGCGATACGCACGTGGAGGAGGTCATGCAGAGATTTCTGAGCCAGCGACCTCAGAGCTTTCAAGATGCTGTCCATGATATAGACGTGGAGATTCTTCAAGACTTACAGCTACACAATCAGTTGAGGCTTGTTGTTCCAGCCATCACATCAGGTAATCCTATTAGTAAACTCTTTTACTTATTTTAAATTTTTATATTTAGATTTTTACATATTTAGGCTTGAGTCAGGGAAGGGGATCTAAGGGCTAAAAATTTAATTTAACCATCCAATTGATGGATCAGGAGTGTCTATAGTTTCGTATCATCGAATAAAATATATAAGAATAATCTATTCGAGAATCGGAGGAGTGTATCGAAAGATACGCCTCTGTATCATAAGATACGTCTTTGTATCGAAACTTATTAATAATATTTTATTTTTTTTTATTTCAGGATACTGGGACATCTGGCTCTCATCCACCAGCTATTGGAGCAGAGTAGGAGGATGAGGAGGAGGACGAGGAGGAGGATCTGGGCTAATTTTCTTTTGTTTTGATGTATTGTATTTTTTTATACTGCTTGTAAAATTATATAATTTATATTTTTAATATAATATGATTAGTTTTATTTGTGATTGTCATATTATCTTTGGATTTTAATTATAATAGGTGTTAGAAACCATAATTGATTGTGATTAATTAAAATAAATTTTAAAAAATATTATTATGAATTAAAAAAAATAAATTAACTGTTACTGATGGTATTAGCTTTGGCTAAAGCCGTTGCTAATAATAAAATATAAATTTTTTTAAAATAAAATTAAATATTATCAATGAAATTATGATGGCTAAAATTTATTAGCGATAGCATTAGTGACAACAAAGCCATCGCTAATGATTTTTAATTTTTTTTTAAATTTTATTTAAAAATAAAAAAAATAGCGATGGAATTTAGCCGTCACTAATGCCGTCACTAATACCAATTATTAGCGACAGCTAATAAATCCATCGCTAATAATGGTAATTAACGACTAAAATTTTTTTTGACCACCAATTAGCGATGGGATGCCGTCGCTAATAGTATTAGCATGGCAAATCAACTATTAGCGATGGCTAATACCGTCGTTAATAATCCAATTTCTTATAGTAGAAATATGTATGACTTCGACTCCTCTTCTATAAATAAAGGAGTATAGAGACTCTTAAAGTAAGTTCTCCACTCCCACTCTCTCTTTTTTATTGTTCTTCCATCTCCTATCTTAAGCATCGGAGGATCTTCATCGGAGAACACCCCAGTGAGAATTTTTTGCAGGTACTCGAATGTAGCTCTAGCGGCAGCACTAATTTAGCCACCTTCATCTCGGCTATCCGACCTTAGGCGTAGAGATCGGGAGCAACAAGTGATGTATAACCTATGGAAATCATAATTTTGAATATCATTGTATTCTTGCAGTGAACTATTTGTCATCTTTAGTTATTTTGTTGTTACTAAATGTTCAGCTAAATGAGCTTGATGTATCGATTATGAAAGAAAACCTAAATTACACACACACACCCTTTTCTTCAAATATTGCAGATACTAACTAATCATACAAATGATTAAAACTTATTAGACTTTTTTAGTGAGATTTTTTATTCCTAAAAAAAAATAGAAGTCCACAAACCATTAAAACACTAAATTCCATATTGATTTAAGTATTCAATAAATTCATAACAAGCCATTCTGTTTGTTGCCTAAATTCATCAACAGATATATGCATTCATCACAATCTAGTAGCATTGGTCTCAGTTGCTCGTCCTTAAGAAATTTGTAGCTGCTCCTTTTTGTTGATCTACTGTATTAAAGGGCAAAACCCATTCTAGCTCAAGATTTTCAACATATAATATATTATTTTTGAGCCAATTTGTTCCTAATCAAAAATCTTTATCAATAATAAAATAAGATCTGATTATTTCAATTTATAATTTTTTTTACATTTTACTTCTTAAATTTTATTTAAACTAGCAAGCTAAGGATTAAAAAAAAACCCTAATGTTGATATTGAATCGATATATATAGGGAACGTGCTAATTTTTATAAACTGAGGTGATAAGGATAATATATTATATAGATGAAAGATAGTGGTATAATTTGATTTTTGATCAAGATGAAAACCTTATTTGGTATTATCTTATTATACAGCCGTATAATGTAACCTTGACACTTATTAGTTTATTAGCTGGGGAGTAGAAGTGTGAATCTTACTATTATGTATGGCAATGTACGAATCTTCCAGACATTCATCTTGTAGATAAATGGGTATAGGTACATGTGAGTATTAAATCAAGCTAATAACAATAGCATAGTTTTCAAAGTTTTAATTAACTATTTTACTATGATAAATGCAATACAACTCTCATCTAATTGATCACTTGCTAGGAAAATTGAGGAGCATCTTCCAAACATCAATTTTATTGTAACATATAATTGGATTGTTGGAGTAGCTTCCTCAATCCATGACCATTTAATATATACATATATACATACAAAATAGATGGATATGGCTAAAATACACATGGGGTGTAAGGGAAAACTTTACCCCCATCATCAAATTCAGCTTAGTGATAACAAAAATTGGAATACAATCTACTGGATGTGTCTTAGAAGACTTGAAATCTCCATATACGAAAGAAAGACATGTATTTGAAGATCTCTAGGTTATGCATCAAATCTTTTAAAAGATATTGTTGTATGGGATGAAATAGTGTTCTGATTTTGGGGTGATTTGATGCGAGGCTTTGATTCTGAAAATAGTGCTTCCTGCTGCCAACTACGTGATCTCCAATGTTTATTTTCAAATGGAAGACTAAAAAGGATGATGAAATGACCAAGGGTTCGTTATAATTAAATAAAAATCCTTGTTTTATTTTTTCCTCCTCCTCTCTTTCCTTATTTGTCTTTCAATCCAATTCGTACAATTATTGCTTCTCTATGCTGATTGTTGGGTCGTTGATGGATAAATGAGGTGGTGGGGTGGTCAATGTCAACCCTGATCCACCTATTGTTTCTCTCTTTTCAGTTGAGATGAGATAACAAGCCTGTTGTTGATTTAGGTAATTTCACATGTGCACCACCAGTGTTGGATAATTGGAAAGAAAGATAAGAAAAAAAACTAGTAACATGGGTCTTAGTGCCTTAATGTTCTAGTACTTTCACTACCATAATACTATCAACTGGAAGAGAAAAGGGTGGGTTATAGTCAGAGCACGAGTCTCCACTAGTGCTGAGGATAAGCTAGAGTCAAACTAGATAATGAAGAGCAAGAAATTTTAAAGGATAAAAGGAATAATAAATTAAAGATAAAGATAATAAGTGATTGTTTGATTGGTAGAATTTTTGAGATTATAATTTGATACTTATAAGTAGCTATCATTGATTGCTAGGATAGACGTGAGTATCTCACTTTTAATACTCATCCTTATTTGTTTGTACCATATAGCCCACTGTTATCACACATATTTTGAGTAGTTTTTTTTCTCTTTGCTAGTGCTATATTCTGAGTTATCGTGTAATCTTTTTATATTCTAATTAGTGGTAAGATAGGTATAACCACTTAATTTCAATGTTTATTGCTTGTGCCATATGAATCATCATGCATGACCATCGTCTTCTTCCACTACTTTCATATTCTAGATAGCACTATCATTTTTTATTTTTGTACAAACGGTGGTCACATTAATCTAATACGAGAGCAGTCCAATAAATCAAGATACAGAAAATCTCATGGAGCTTGCGGACAAACTTCATCCTACCTCCATAATCGGACGTCAGATTGCTCGACAACAAAAATCATCATCCAATCTGTTGTTCTGTTCGTCTTTCTTTAAATATGTCGGATTCTCACAGCGGCAGTTCAACGAAAAGAGATCCTGATATCTCGGAGAAGTTGATGACCATCAAACTATGAAATAATGATAGCTGAATCATCTTCCAAGATAATCCGCTTCGTATGAACTGCTGTCTAAATAACACTACCATTTATCCATATAATAAGTAGTGATAACTGCTAGTTAGCCACTCTTAGCTTCCGCTTCATAAAAGGTCTCATCTTAGGCTAAATAGCTCTCACGTCTTCTATATACACTACAATGATCTCTTGGTTTGCATCTTTGCTGTATCAATTTGCATCCTTGGTGTATCAGCCTCCGAATCTGGATGTTGTGTAAACACCCACACCATTTATCACAAGTCACAACAAAGACAAGATCTAGGCTAGCCATGATGTGATGGCCCATCCCATCCTCTGCTGGGCTCCAGCCGGCCACCCTCTTCCACCCAGGGCCATCTGTGAGCAGCGAGAGCATCCAGATCACCCCTCTGGCAGTGTCGAAGGAGCTTTCGTCTCCACACAAAAAGGATGGTACGATCTTGGGGGAGACAGGTATCGATGCCTGCTTGTTTGCTACCACCACCTTCTAAAGCTCTTCCTTTACCGAAGCCTAGCCATTTCACTTGAATCATCGCCCATCATCAGTACCAACTTGGATTACGGGGACCACAGAACAAACCACGTGGTCATCAACAAGGAACGAGGTTGCAACTGGTTAGCTATTAAATTCCGAAAATAGCCGCTACCAACCATCCGTCCAAAGTCATTCGCTCGTCCACTAAAACATCAATATACATGTAGTGTAGCGATACCGTTATCAAAAAATATAAGTTTGGTGAACAGGCATTTCGGATATGCTTAAGTATCATATCATGGAGGGTTCTAACGTAACATCATAATTGACCAATCTACTTGTTATAACTTGTTAAGTAAGATTAGATATTAAAGCATCAATTTATTATTTATTATTTTAAGTTTACTTTATAGAGTAAAAAAAAAAAATGACAAAATGCAATAGAACAAACAATGCTTTTTCCGAAGGTGATCTCCAATAGAATTATTCTCATAGTAGCCATCATACAAGCTATAGAACAGAGGATCCTAGTTTCCTTGTATTTTGTACTTTGCTGAAAAGAATAAGTAGAAAACGGAAACACAATTTTCTTTAAAAAAAAAAAAGGGAAAAGAAAGGAAAGGTACAGCAGTGAGCCCCTGCAGCAGGTAAGATGGAAAAGAGGGAACAGAGGAAGAAAAAAACGGCCCAATTTCAACTCTACCCAGAAGAAGGTGGTGGAAACCGGCTGGAATCAGTCCAATACGGCCACTGAAACGCCGACCCATCTTCCCTAACCCTTGTCTCTGATGCTGTCTCCTCCAAAGTATAGAACAGAGGATAAGGAGAAGAAGAAGAAGAGGAAGAAGAAGAAGGAGCAAAAACAGGGGAAGAAGAAGCAGAGGAGGTTGGGAAAGAAGGAGTAGCTAAAGAACCATCAGTCATCATCGAAGCCATTGCCGAAGAATAATTGGAGGACATATACTGATCCAAAAGGCTGGTCGGTGGAAGCCTTTGGTACGGTCCAACCCCTTGTAACAGCCTTGAGTACTCTATGTAGTCCCTGGATGCATCAGAGCTTGGAGTTGCTGGAGAATTCGAGGTAGCTAGAGGAGCAGGAGGAGGTGCCAAGTGGAGATGGACATCCTCGGGGAAGTTGAGCTTGGCTCGGCTTCCCCGGAAGCGGAGGGCAGCCTCATCGTAGGCCCGGGCAGCGGCTTCGGCTGTGTCGAAGGTGCCAAGCCACACACGAGCTGCCTTGTGGGGGTCTCGGATCTCAGCAGCCCACTTGCCCCATGGGCGCTGGCGGACTCCCCTGTATCGTCTCCTTGGTGCAGCTTCCCTCTCTGCTTCTTGGTAGGCGGAAGGGGAGGACTCTTCCATGGCTGGAGCTTGGATAGTAGTTAGGAGGCTCTGTGGGCTATGTTCTGTTGCGGTGGAGTTGCAAACAATAGAAAAGAAAGAAGTCAGAATTATCCAGTTGATGAGAGAGAATACTGGAAGGTTGTGGATAAACACAAGTGGTGAGAGAAAGAGAGAGAGAGAGGAGATTGCTCAAGGTTGGCGCAGGGGACGGTGTTATATGGGACGGAGGTCTTATACAGGGGTTTCCAAGTTGCATAAAGGGAAAACGGTGGAGCAAAACATGGGGCCAAAATGTTTCAAGATATGTACGACTTCAGTTTTATATTGGTGTGAAGACAAAGCTATAGAAGATAGCACCAATGAAAAGAACATATGGATGAGTAGGTTGAGTTTGATCCTATCCTATCACCTCTTTGGTTTTGTTGGGAGGGGAAGAAGCTTTGTCTCATGTCATTAACATGCAATATTAACAATAAACAACATGAGACTTGGTGCAACACACAGAAACAGAAGAAAATCTGGGAACTAACTTGTTGCTGTATGTTAATGATACACAGAAAGACAGAAAAAGCTAGACTTTTTTATGATTATTTATATGCCACTTTGTTAGACATGCAATGGATAATGACAGTAGGCTCATGCAAGGCAGGAGCTGAAAAAGAAAATTTTAGGTTATGTTTTGATCTATCTTTGAGACAAAAAGAAGAGAGACAGGGAGTATGTGTATTTCTTAGCTGTTTGCAATCTTGTTAACATGCAATGAACTAATATAGGGATCAAACTCAAGCAAGACAGAGGGTGGAGAAAATAGCATTATATCTTTTCTTTTCTATGCTGAGTTTGTTTTCCTTCTCACACCGAGGGCATGCAATAAATAATTTTGGCATAACACCAAATACAAGATAGAACAGACTGAACAAGAAAATCTGATAGAAATTTCCAGAATAAGATCAGTTATTAAGAAGGCGAATGCTTTTGATAATTTACATGACAGAGTATGAAAAAAGATGATAACTATATAGTTCTCGCATGACACTTATGCAGCAATATCATGTCTACTTCATAGTCAGAATCCTCCATATGAAGTTCTAAACAACCTTCTAACATGCTGCCACAGAAAGATGTATAGATCTCTCATCCAAAGAGAAAAATGATTAATATTTGCCTGTAATTCATTCAAAAACTGAAAGAACTGGCACAAAATGTTGCCTAGTTTTGATAATAAACCTTTCAGTTCAGAATTGTATACCCTGCAGTTATTTCATCTATAAGATCATCTATATTTTTTATCTGTGAATAAGAAAAGATGAGCACATAAAATAGAGAAAGATCTAAAGAGCAATCAATACTACAAAGAAACATAAACAACACACCTGCAACATTCGGTAATGCCTCTCCATGATAGCTGCCAAACTGACCATAACCATGATGATAATAACTCATCAACAACTCCGGTGGTATCTCCTCTCTCCTTCTCATCTGCCCACCAGCGCCGCCACCCTGACCACTCCAAGAATACTGCGAAGACGAAGAAGAAGGCGGCGAACTAACCGAACCCCAATGACCGGCCGGCACCACCTCCCCAGCCGTGCCACAAGGCACCTGCTCCCGGGAGATGACATGGGTCAAGGCCGACACCATAGTCGACATCTCCTGAGACCGGTGGTCGCCGGAAAACATCATAGCCTCTGCCATTTCTGATGACATCATGCCCACCATGCCTTCCTCTTCGACTTCATCGGTCTTTGCCGGGCTGAAGCTACCGTCCGGTGCGTTTGCCAGTTTGAAGCACATAAAGTCCTTGGACCAACTCCTCAAGAAACGGTTGCTCAACCCTTTTGAATAGCTGAAGGGAGAGGAATGTTTATAGAGAAAGGAAGGTATGTGCTTTAAGGAAAGGCAATTCAAACGTGCAGAGCCGCCATCAATGAAAGTGTCTCCATTAAGAGAGCTTTGGGAGACATGGTGCATGGCTTTCTTACATATTCTCCTTCAATATCTCGTGGCCGTATTTTTTTTTTTATTTAACTCTATTCACTCTATGAGAGGCCTAATTATTTACAATTATTTAAAGAGAGAGATTCGGCAGGGAAATTTGTGTTCCCATATATTTGACTCTGCTTTAGGACTCGGACAAGATGAATAGGACGCAGAAGTCGGCATTCCGGATGGAGAGAGAGATGGAGGTCGGCGTTGCACGACAAGGTCAAAGAACGACAGTGAGAGGAGAATTTCGATCTGGATTGAGTTCTTTGTGGGTTCGGGTTGTATCCTACGCGCGAAAGAAGGATTTATCTTCTTCGCGTCGCCAACCGTTGGATCCCGTGATGCGGTTGACGCCGCGATAGCTTCGCCCGAAAGGTACAACCCGAGTCGGTTCCTTGTTCGGTGCCGACAAGGGGAACGGCCCATTGGGCTTTTCGAGTTGGAGAAAACTACTGGCCCGTGATTAGAGGGAAGACAATGTCACCATCTGTTGATGTGTTGACCAAAATTCATATAAAACAGTTATTCTAAAATATAATATGATATGCATCATATTGAAAGATTTTTTCTTTTTGGATTTTTTGTTTGGGATAATACGAACGGTATATTCCACTGGTAAGACCGGAACCCTAGAGTGCCAACCAGCTAAGCTAATGACAACCCGAAAACAATATTGTTAATCAAAAAGTCATAAAAGCTAAGACTTTAAACTAATCAACCTTTCTCCTGTAAGACAATGCAGTGAAAATAAAATATTTACAATACTTGAGGTAAAATATAGATTTAAATATTAAGATATATAGGATCTATTAGTATAGCATACGGGCATGTGACAAGATGTAGAGACAATCTACAATATACTATTTTATTGTCGTCTATAATATATGCTAACATGATTTTTGAAACAACATCTCTTGCCTCAATTTATCACCTAATATTTGAGTTGAGCCAAATCTTTAGGAGGAACACTTGCCTATTTGAAGATCATATGCAATATGAGAAAATTAATTATCATTTTTTTAAAAAAAATTATAAGGGATTTTTCATGATTTTTTTTTTCAAAAAAAATCATCAACATCATCGATAAAATCAAACAATTTTTTTGAATTTTTCGGTGCTCTGAATTTCACCAATTCCTTAGTAGCAAAAATAGCTAAATTGTAGTTAATTTATTGGTAGTGAAAGTCCTACTAAATCAACCACTATTACTCTTATTGCATCCTTAATTTACCAATCATGAAAGCAAAAACATCTTTTCACATTGTTTCTAGAAACCTTTGCCAACTTAACACGCATTAAACATTTTCAATCAGTTTCTTTTTTTTTTTTTTTTTTCCTTTAATGTTAAATCAGTTTTCCTTCCGTATGCAAAGCTAGCTCTTGATGATCATATGAATAAAAACAATTGCATGATTGACACATGTATTCTTTATTGTGCGGGTCCCACCAAACATACCGTTTTGCACCCATTCCTTGGCCTCTTTCGTAGATCCCATGAACTTTGTCACGCAAAATTCTCGCAGAATTAAGACCTGGGATTTGAATTGAGCTTCTCATCGTAGAAAGGAAAAGCTTTTGGCTCACTTTGATAGAGAAGATTTGTCACAACCTTTTTCTTTTTCTTTTTTTTTTTGGGGGGGGGGTCACAAAGATTTGTCACTGTTTGATGTTTACGCCATATTGAATTCTAGACCTGGTCTCATTATTCTACTTTTACGATAAATTGCTTATTAGGCATGACATGGAGCATCTCGTTAGGGGCGGCTTGCTTTTAATGTGTGTGGTTGAATCTTGGTCGTCTGACCAATGATCTCGCTCTCTCACACACGCACACGTGCACACACACAGATCTGGTATGATAGAAAAATGCCATTGTAATAGTTGTTATTGAAATTAATAAAAAAGTAAACAGATAATAGCATTGATCGACATCACTAGGCTAATAAAAACCATTGCACACGCACGCATCATAATATTTTTTAAGACTATCTACACATTAATTAAAAATTAAAATATAAAGCTTCAAAAATAAATAAAAATGTTAAACTTTTCATTCCTAATGACTATTCTAAACAATGATGGAAGAAGATGGATTCCAAAAGGAGGCGAATGCATTGCGATGATGGCATAAGCCACATGATCGGGGCAATTGAATAAAACTAAAGAATTGAGAGCCCTTGCCTATCTAATATGATAAAGGGATCTTTTGAGCCTGAATCACATATTCATTGTGCATTTTACCCCGCTCCTATAAAATCCAAGATTTGCCCTGCATAACAAACCTAAATCACACCAATAAAATTAGGTATTCATTTTACATGTTGATTGTTGACTTCCGGCATATAGCCCTAATTCTTATAACTTGTTCGATAACAAAGAAGAGTTAGTCTTAGTAGTTTATAAGATAATTTTTGTGATAATTTCTCTATAAAAACCAAGTAATTGTTTACGTCTACGCAATTCTAATACATACCAACCGTCTATAAACTCTTTTCAGGTAGACATATAAAGAGAATATTTTTTTTTTAATAATTTAAATTAATAATTTTATCTATGATGTAATTTTTAGTCGGATCAAACTTATTATTGAGTTGATGGACCAATCCGATCATAAGGCATACGTATTATTCTCTTTCTATGTATTGCTTCGTGATTAGACTAGAGTAATCTACCAGCTAAGTGGTAGTACTGGTAAATCAATGATCAGTCTTCCATTAGAAATTCTTGTTCGATGACAATCAAATTTTGAAGTACAATTTTTGTGATAATTTTTCAATAAAGACCAAGTAATTGTTTACATCTACGCAATTCTAATGCATACCAACCGTCTATAAACTTTTTTCAGATAAACATATGAAGAGAATATTTTTTTTAATAATTTAAATTAGTATTTTTATTTATGATGTAATTTTTAGTCGGATCAAATTTATTATTGAGTTGATGGATCAATCCAATCATAAGGCATATGTATTATTCTCTTCTTATGTATTACTTCGTGATTGGACTAGAATGGTCTACCAGCTAAGCGATAGTATTGGTAAATCAATGATCAGTCCTCCATTAGAAAGTTTTGTTCGGTGACAATCAAACTTTGAAGTAAAAGAGGCGAAAAAAAAAAGTCCTCCATTAGGAAGTTTTGTTCGGTGACAATCAAATTTTGAAGTAAAAGAGGCGAAAAAAAAAAAATGTAGGAGGCCCTGTGGGGGCGGTGAGTTGGTCTTTGCATGGACTTGGTCTCTATTCCGTGTTACGCCCACTTACTTACGCGCCAATGGATCAATTTGACAAGTTGGCGTTGGAATCTACCATTGGATACTTATAGTCCCCACGTATTTTTTTGGCTTTATCCGTCGACTTCCCATCACCGCCCACTCCCTTTTGTCGTCTTCCAGGTGGCGCGTTCCCTCCACTATTGCCGAAATTGAGGTTTAGATTACTTCCGTCTGACCTCGGTCAACTTCCACAAACGTGGCTCCCCCTTTTTTTCTCCCCCTCAAAAAAAAAAAAAAAAAAACTCTAATTAGCCATTTTTTTAATACTTTACAGCGTGGCAGGGGCATCATCAAGACCGTTAGCACGATATCAAGCGGAGGAAAATGCCTTGTGGTCCACCAAGGGACCACAAGTTGGATGGTGGTTGTGCAGTTACGGCGTGCGAATTTCTACTTGAATAGTGTTTGAGTCAAAAGGTAATGATACATGGATGAGTTGCACGCCCAAGAACGGGGTAGGTGGTTTGTGATCAGTTAGCTTGAGGTTGGTCTTGGTCCCCCCAATTTGTGAGTCTAATCCAGATTAGTCCTGGGTTCTCTAGATTCGTCATCCATGTTAGTCCAATAGGAGGGGAGAGATCGCCAAATAGAAATTTGAATGGGTCTTACCATCCATTCAATCAGCCATTATCAATTGATTGATACAAGTTGGGACCACAGAATGGATGGGGTGCGATTTACATGGATAAAATTGGTCCAAATAGATATGCAAGTTTTGATTGACAATTAAGCTAGATGCCAAAGAGGCATGGTCCATCCATATTCTTAGTAGATGAAACCGTGCGCATGAATCTTGCGTAGGGTCAGCAGTCGGCCTTGGATTAATGAATTGAAAATTACATTTGTGAAATTCTTTAGAAAATACTTTACAACATAGACTAAATATCGATTCAATAACTCAGTATTTGTCCATCTCTCATGTATGATACCGATTCCAGCAAATCATGCTAATTTTCTCGTATCTAAACGTCAGCAAATCTATTGATAGGCAAGCGAGAAATTTCGGCACGCAACTTCCTATGAGAAATTTCTTTGATGAAAGGGCCGTGCAATCATGTTAGTGTGGTTTGGCGTTGGATTTATAGCCTGGCCTCATAACCTTATTAATTGGTTCCAACTGGATGGATCACCGGAAGGTATAGTTTCTCAGATCTGGCATTTATTTTGTTGTGAGCCAGTAATTAACTATTATCATATTACATACGATCCACCTGCAAAGAAATCAAAGGTCAAGTTGTACTAGCTAAGATTAGGCTGCTTATGTTCTATAAATTGCATTCCTTAATATGTACTTCTATCAATGTGAGAAGTATCACATGAGTAGGTGGTGGCACACATTAATAGGCTTTAATTTTGCTAGCAATATAATATTTCTTTTTTTTTTTTTTAATAAAGAAACACATGACATAGGATGCTTCAAACTTTCCTTCTGAAATGCTGTACAGAGATGGGTTCAATAATACTGATGCATTGTAACGCACCTAATAACATTATTTTGATCAGAACATGCTTGTTTGGAATTGGCCAACTACTTGGCAGCTGATGACTTTGACGCATTACATGCTCATCTCTATTAATGATGTGTCATCCACGATCGAAGGGACAAAAAAAAGAACATCAAAGCTTGTTCGATGGATTTGGATAAAGATGGAATGGTGCTTGGGCGTCGGTTCTTTCTTTATTCTGGTGCAGAAGTGCACGGCTCATGCACGTTACTCTCGTGTTTGAAGAAGCTTTCCTTGTCCACTTCATGCCACGTCCTCACGGGAACGCTTTACGCCTTACGGCATACTTTTACTATCCTCTCTCTCTCTCTCTCTCAATTTCTTCTCCCCTGAGCTTTTGGCCAACTAAGGAGGTTTGGTCATTGGAGGAAGGTGTGCCTACCCAACAATCCCCTGGGGAAGGCCTCCACCGAGGGAAATGCTAACGGGCCCCACTTACGGGATAAAATTTCACCTGATGAATATTAAAATAATATTGACAAAGAAAAGGTGACAACACTACATAGACCATGCAACCGTGTTTTTAAAAAATAATAATTAAAAAAAACAGCATCTGCCTAACAAAAATAATATAATTTAGAGATTTGAATCAGATGCATCGGGTAATCAAAAGTTGAATTATTTAAATAATACGAGGAAATTACCCGCTTATTTATAGAATAGGAGTCTCCAGGTTATATATTTTTTGATAGTACTATATATATTTTTTTTTTTGATAGTATTATATTGTTTGTTAGTACTATATAATAGAGAAGCAATAGATCATATCCAACGATTTAGATCATGATCTCTATTATCTACTTCGAAAAAATATGTGGATCTATAAGAATTACACTTTATTCTGATCCAATATATATGATATGAGCTAGATTTGATGTAAATATATACCTCTAAGCTATTTATTATATATCAAATTAAAATTATGTAATTTAGAAACTCCTAGTTACTTTAGGTGGTTAAAAAATTAGATTGTCTAAATAATATTAAATTATATATATTTTTTGATGACTTGGTGCATATATTAGGGGTCTCCAATTTTTTTTTTTTTTTTTTTGTGTAAGTAATTTAGAGATGATTTAGAGATGAATGTAATCATTAATATAAGGCCCCATGATCCAATCTAAACTTGACTAATCTAAATAGAGATTCATTCGAGTAGAGACAAGTTCACCTCTCTCTCTCTCTCTCTCTCTCTCTCTCTATATATATATATATATATATATATATATTATATATATATATATTATATATGTATGTATGTATGTATGTTTGTATGTATGTACTTTATATTTTACATTATGAAGGCTTGTTATAACCCAATTGGTAGACATTATTTGCATTAACTATTTCTTTTTTTTTTTCCAACTTCAAAATTTTATTTCAATTTTTGGACTAAAAGAATTGTACCACCTTGATAATATTGTTTATTAGGCAAAACATGATTAGAAAATAATATCATTATTTCCTTCCACTGTTTTTTGTTACTTTCCATTATAATATCATTATTATAGTGATAAGTATGGGCAATCATTATTGTAATACTATTTACATATATATATATATATATATATATATATATATATATATATTATATATATATATATCTTTTTACATATACTATTTCATCCTATTTTTGCATTGACTCCTCTCCATTAAAATTCTTGCTAATGGTGTTAATGAATAGTCATTTTGTCAGAATGACTCTATTATTCTTTAGCATTAATGCTTCTAAAAGATTTTAACCTTCAAATAGGTGATATATTTATTTTATACTTATATTATGGTTATTTATCGATGATGCCCATTAAGAGGAAGGGTAGCGTTGCGGAAACAAGATGAAATGAAGGGAACATATAAATAGTCAATTTTGGAAGACATATCTAACAAGTCACTCTTCCAGAAGCAAATACGAGCTATATATTGTAACTACGTTCTATAAAAGTCAATGACAATTTTGATGGAGGCCTTTTATAATGAAATGATGTGATTATTCTTATCTTGCTATACATGCGAGACAATATCAGCTGCAATTTTACTTTGTTGCGATGCAATCGAGCAGAGCCCTTTTAGCACACCCATGCCTTACTAAATATCTTACATTTTTTATCAAAAATGAAAAAAACACCATGCGTTAATTATGATGTTGGTCCTCTACCATCGTCATCAAATCAGAATGGACCACCATAATTTAATAAAATAACACAAACAATATCTTTGTCATGCAAACATTTGTCTATGCATGGCAGACATGGTGTGGATTCCCCTTCTGATAGGACTCAAGAGCATGCTTAATAAAGTATGGGAGGGATGTTGTGGTTAGGAGTCAGATAATAGATAAGATCATATGGATAGGACTCAACCTCTTGCTCTCTCTTTCATCACCATAAGGTTCAATTAATTAATGTCCTGCATGGTGCGGTATTTGTCAATATGCTTCCAGGAAAGTGCTCAAATTGTGGAGCTTACGTCAATGGTTCTCCAAGCATTATCTATTTATTGATTAGAGGATTAATAAGAAAAGGGAACTGCATGTAATTAGTCTCTTAAAATAAGGGGAAGAGGAGTCAAATTTGAGTTTAGTTGGAGAAAAAACAAGTTATGTCATCATGTTGGCAGCACTCATGACTATTTGAATTGAAAATTGTTGTTCTTATTTGATAGTAATTGAAAATATTAAAATATGATATACATTATTGACCCCTTCCCTAAGGGTTTGACTTTTGGAATCTTGTGGTCAGTTAATAGAAAAGAAAAAAACTAACATACAAAAGAAGCAAAAGAACAAAGAAAAACCAAAAAAATTAGAATTTCACCCATTCATTTTGAATTGGGTTGTGTCAATATACAGCATGAAAAAAAAAAGATAGACCGCTAATGATAAAAATTATAATAAAACTAATCTTATTTATAACATTACCAAAGCTAGGGACTCTATGTTGTTCATAACTACATATGTGATCATCCTTAACTAGTTAAAATCAAGATAAAACTACCATGACCCTTGTTAGCTAAATAAAGGGAGATAGTCTCTGTAGATAAATAAATAAAGATAAAAGAAAAAAAATATAGATAAGCTTTGTCTAAAATAAGTTGAATAATACTTCCATCTATGGAACTCAAATGCATAATCAATATCTTGTCATATGTCTTGTGAGCATATACCATGGCTGCAGCATGAACCTGACTTTAGTCCTTAACTAAACATCCAATTGTTTTCTGCTGTACCCAGCTTCTAATGCTATACATATGGACCTTGCTTAAGGCCAAATAGAGTGTTCAGCATTCCTAGGCTTGTGTACATAGTTTAGATTTTTTGAAATTCAAATTTGAAAAGTTGAGTTATATAAAGCACTTTACCAAGCTCTCCTTAAAAAAATGCTTCACATACATTGAACATTTGACAAAAGTACCACTCCTAAACTTGCAACAAACCAATAAAAAAAAAAAAAAAAACCAAACTTGCAACAAACCAATAAGCATACATGTCTGATTTTTATTGCAGGATTAAAAATCTACTTGATTTTTCTTTCTTTTTTTTTTTTTTTTTGAGAAAAAATTGGGTGAGTACCGACCTTGATTTTTATAGTCAATTGCCAAATGCTTTGCCTGGAAAACTCATTTGCAGAAGATAGGTCTCACTCTTATTGGGCACAAAATGGTATCCAACATCTCAAGGATATGATCTTTTTGTTTTTCAAAAAGAATCGAGCTACCTCATCTTACAATTTTGTGAGATGTCACAACACAAAAAGGACACTTCTTAAACATAAACAGCATTTGCATATTTAGTATTTGGCATTTAAATGCAGGATAACTTCATATTGATTTTTAAGATGACTCAATCTCATCTAGTTGCAGTGGTTGTGACACTTTTTGTGAAGCTTGAGGTCTTTTTACTGCACTTTGATCTTTGTTCATCCTCCTTGGACTAGAAGATTTGAAAGCTGATACCATCAACAATCTTTATTTCAGTTGCTCAAACCTCTTCTCTTAATGGCTCTGAAAGATCCAACAAATCTTGGTCACTTGGGTGAGATTACATTTGTGGTTCTAGAGAAACCGAATCTATATTTGTAGCTTAACTGCAATAATAGCACCATTTTGATTTGTAGAAATAAAGACCAAAGCAGAAATAAGGATAGAATGGAAATGAGAAAATCTTGAAGCTTATGGAACTAATGTGGAATAAGGACTTCTATGTTTTGGACAAATAACCCAAGCACAACTCAAGATCCATCTTTCATCAAATTTTACGGGCAATTCTCAAGAAGCCGACACAAAGGTCAAAGATGGCCAAAACTTAATAATTTTTACGAAGCCACTTTGGAATAAGCTTGAGTTTCATTTAATTTGAAATTCTTAAATTAGGCTCGATTAAAAAACTAATGAATCAAGCTTGATCTCAATTTTCAAACTAGAAATTAATTTCAAACCTAGCTAGATTAGATGCAAGCATAATCAAAACTTTGGCTCGGTCAAACCCCTAGCTTTGACTTCATTGACATTTACTGCCTCTAAAAGAACTTAACCTTGCATGTTGCAAGTACAATTTTATATAAAAGCTCTAATGGATATAGTTGATGTGTTATCAAGCTTTTCAATCCCTATGAGTAAATCAATATTTTTTCTGTTCATATCCTCAATAAATATTATCAAGCTGATTGAAATAAGCTCACGTTAGTTCCTTTTGCAATTTGGCAAGTATTAATCTCAACTAAACAATCAATAAATCGAGCTTGATCTCAACTTTAAAGCTATAAATGATTTCAAACCAAGCTCAAGTAGATGCATACCCAATTAAACTTGGCTCATTTACACCCCTAGCTTTGACATCATCATCATTTACTATGAGTGATACTTTGATGTATATCTTGATCATTACAAAATGTTAGTACACCTTAATTTAAATCACTCACCAAAATAGCTAAAACATCAACATATGAAGTCCTTTGCAGGAAACTAGTGCAAGTGTCGATATAAAGTGCAAGATAATTCCATAACCAAAATTAAAGATTGGTCAGGAACATAATATAACAACATAGTTCTATACATGTTAAAGTTAGCAACAACTTTTCTATTTATTTACTTCATTTTTTTCCCAATTGTAATGACAAATTCATTTCTATGAGAAGCTTCAAAATTACTGAAAAATATTTTCTTGTCCACTTTCAAAGAAAATAAAATATGTCTCAATTGCCAAGCTAGTTTCCTCGCGATGATGATGATTGGAATGGGAATCAAGTTTCCCTGCAATGATAACTAGAGGGGTTCATATCATCAAAAATACTCTAGGGTGCTTTCATAGATTAAAATATATGAAAAAGCAAAGCGAAGACTGAATACTACTATCACACCAACTGAATCAATATGTAAGCTTTAAAAGAAGGAGGTTCTTTGGAACTTTGCATCACATTAAGACAAAGTCAGAGTCATAGTTTATGGTCCGGGAGGATTTGATGTCAGCTTGAAGAAGAGTTTGGGTGGAAAAAGTGGAATGAGATGTTAGTGGATCAAAGGAATTTTAGTTATAAAAAATAATTAAAACTCAACAACAAAGTTCAATGTTCTCCTGCAGAATTTGAACCTCCTAACAAAAAGGCTTATGCTCAAAGCCAACATGCTGCATCTCTGTTTGATATTTTCCAGGTTTGGTCTAATTTTAAGCATGCATTGCCCCTTGATCTCGGGTATTATTATTATACTCAGAGAATAAAAAAAAAAATAGATGTTCTATAGTAGAATTTGGACCTCCAAACAAAAAGGCTCATGCTTAAAGCCAACATGCTGCATCCCTTTTTGACATTTTGCAGGTTTGGTCTAGTTTTAAACATACATTGCACATTATTATATTCAGAGATGAAAAAAATTCAATGTTATGAAAAAAATTCACTGTTCTTTAATGGAATTTGGACCCCCAGACAAAAAAGCTCATTCTCAAAGCCCACATGCCGCATCTCTTTTTGACATTTTCTGAGTTTGGTCTAGTTTTGAGCATGCATCGCCCCTTGATCTCAGGGTACTATAATTATATTCAGAGATGTCCATGCCAAAAGATTGCTGCAGGAAATGTCCTATTTGCATTTGAAAAACAACAATAGAAGCTCCTTATCTAAAACTAATTCTAAAACAAAAATCTGAAGGATGAATGTATAGGTTCGACGTATCCAACAAATTTGAAGGTCTGAAGGATGAATGTATAGGTTCGACGTATCCAACAAATTTGAAGGTTGAACAATACAGTTTCTCTCAGAAAAGATTCAAAGAATGTAGAGCACCTTGGCCTTAACCAATAAAAAAATGTGGAGAATGATTATTATGTGTGGTGATGAACAAGGTTGTATAATTCTAGTTATCTCAAGAAAAGCCAAATTGAAGAACATACATAGATGAAGCAGCATCTTATTAGAGTTTCCAACTTGCTATTATGAGAAGCCCCTATTGTTGTTTGAGAAGCAAATTATGTTTACTCTTTTTAATACTAGGAGTATATTATAGAAGACAACTACTAGTTTGTTTATTTCATTTTTTTATATTCTTAGAAGTTTGTAAATTGTGAAAACCTTATTGATCAATCAATAAAGGGATATACTCCCAAGGACTTTATGAATCCTCAAAGTGGTGGCTAGGAGGTTCTAATTTTCAGTTTTCCATAAACAATGGATCTTGTCACCTTTTTCTTATTTTCAATTTTTATTATTAAAATACAATAGCAATATTTCTATTTTAAATAATCTTCTCAATTGTTCTCCTTAAAAAAAAAATAAAAAAAATTATTTTTAAAAAAAAAAACACCAACACAATCTCAATATTTTCAAAAAGAAGACATGGTTGCAAAATTCCTTGCTTCACAAAGTCCATGTACATTTTCTTTCCATAATAGTCCCTTTTTTCAGAAAAGCATGGTTGATATCTCCCTTCCAAACCAGTTTATAAGTGGACATACCTCTCTAAAGGAGCTTCTCCTTAAGCTAGCTTGTGTGCCCCATTTATGGTGTTCAGATTTTCATGGAATAGTATGTTATGGTTTAGTCAAAATTCTTACAATAAATCCTAGTACTCTGCAAGATTATTTAAAACTGTAGAATCCTAATCTCTTGAATAGGTCAAGAGGCTAAAAAACAATTTTATCTTTAATTCAGTGGATGTGATCTAGCCTCTCTCTCTCTCTCTCTCTATATATATATATATATATATATATATATATATTATGTATGTATGTATGTATGTATGTATGTATGTATGTATGTATGTATGTGTGTGTGTGTGTGTGTGTGTGTGTATTATGTATAAAAAATAAATTGAAGCAAAACTCTATTAATTTAACAAATTGTGGATCCCATCTAAATGCCAACTTATTATCTCAAGTTTTGCAAGATCTTATGGACTGCTTCGATGCTTGATTGTAACTTGAGACATATCCTATGTATCAACAGAAAAGGAGCTGCAATGTTGTGGTGGAGCATATTTATTTGTAGTTGTTGAAAATTTTCTGGTGTCATCTATTGTTTATTATATAATATCCGGGCCAGGTTGTATAATGATAAAATTTTTCATCCTTCTAAATCTAAAATAATTAATATTTTTATATTGCTAGAAGTAAATCAAATAATCAAAAAAAGTGACTAGAAACTAAAGGCATGGTTTTCAAAATCTAAGACATCAATTATCTAGTTGGACGACCAATACTTGGATGGATCAAGATCTTAATCCATCTTAGTAGAGATGGAAGGTGGGGGATTTTAAAAAGAAACAAAATAGTCTAATATCTCAGTTGTTAAAATAAAATCAAGATTGTATGACCAATTTAGATGTTAATTTTAATTTTTTATTGATAATTATTTAAGGAGTAAGAAAGTGTAAAAAATCTCGATCCATATATTAATATAAAATAAGCTGATATCATAGAATATATCTATGAGAACTGGCCCAATTGAACTTAGTTTGGGATGAAGTCGGCAAGTCATCATAAAACATTCAGATTTTTTTGGATTGGAATAGAGGAACCTTATCCCCTACGCAATCCCCTCTCATGGGAGAGGATAAGGCTGCCAGAGTGGCCAGATGAGCATCGTACACCGATAAGGGACAGCCTAAGGTCGTTTGGATTGATTACAGCAGCAAAGGCCGATTTTATTCATGGATAAATCGAGTTTAACCCCTTCCCATCCTCTTCTTCTTAAACCCACCTCTAACAGCTAATCCATCACTGAAACCCCTCCCTCTCCCTTCTTCCTCACCTCTGGCAACCGTCGAACTGCTGCAATCAAGTTGTCATTGCCCAAAACTCTTCTTCCTCTTAAATCTTCTCTATCTCCTCTATTTTGGGAGCTTTCGAATGTTATACCCACTGAAATCTACCTTATCCCGCTAAGCCTCACCACCACCACCATCTCTGGTAAGCCCTCCTCCCTTTCTTTTCTTCTTGATCATGGGTGTCACCGCCATGGCACAAGGGGGAGTATCTTTTTTTTTTCTTTTTCTCTTAGTTGTCTTGTTGCCACCAACCAGATCACCACCTTTAGCCATCATCGTGCCACCACCGTCGGCCACCACCGATCCCACTACTCCTCCACTCTACTCTCTCCTATAGAAGCTCTATCCCTGGTTAGGCTAAGGAAGAGAAAGAGAGAAAGAAAGAAAGAAAGAAAAATAGAGAGAGAGAGGAAGAGAAAGAGAGGAAGAAAGAGAGTAAGAGAGAGAGGGAAAAGAAAAGAATTTAGCCTTTTCGATGAACCCACCTTGTGGATTGGATCTCAATCTGATTGAGTTTAGGTCAACCTGAACCATATGAATTTGACTTGTGAACTGACCCAAACCATGACCTTAACCAAGGCTAGACTGAGAGTCTTTTTATTCATCTTAATTTTTCTTCTAATTGAAGGCTAATAAAATTTATGAATTACTTGTACTAGAGCCTTCATCATTGGAGAAGCATTGGATTTAAATATCAGACTATGAAGATTGTAGAATTTTAGATCTGATCGACCGTAAGTTCCATTTATCTATAGGATTTTGCTTAACATATTTCTTACATTTTCAATTTAGAAATTATATAAAATTATAGAATTTAGAAAAATTGAAAGTTTGAAAAAATATGTATCTTATGAAATTCAAAATCATGGATCAAGCATAATGTTAACCTGACTTGTTTATAAATTTTAAATATAAGGACTCCTCTATGTTGCATGATTTTATGCTTGTATGAGTTTTTGAATACAAAAATATTTTTTTTATTTTTAAAAATAAAATATAAAAATTTATGATATGGAAATGAGAATGTTGGTTATGAGAAAAACTCTCTAGTTAAACTATGATCTGAGCCTAGCCAATGGAATTGATCATTGGCCACATGATTAGAAACTAATTTTTTTTTGGATCTAACTAGTTGAAATTGATCATTGATAGAGTAAGTTATTCTAAATCTAGCCAGTTAAGATTGATCACTAGCACAAGCTGATACATCATATATTTATTTTTAGGACTAAAATCATTGCCCTATCATAGGGCTAATCATGCTCATGTGAATCAGAGCTAGCTCCTTCTAGGCCTAATCAGTTGTGCTGATCAATAGGTACATGCTGATGGATAGTGTGTTCTATATTCAAGAACTAATCTCTTATGGGCCTTGTCACAAGGCTGATCGTGGCTATAGTCATCGAAGACAGAGAGGATTTTAAATTTTATTATTACGCATGGCATGTTTTAAAAATTAAAATTATGTTGGTTTATGTTTCTATTATTATTAATTGTTATGTTTGAAAAAAATTTAAGCATGCTTGATCCCTCAAAGATATTGATAGCTTACTGAGTCTGTAAAGCTCATTCTTTCTTTTCAATTTTTTTAGATCCAAAAGAGTATATGGGAATTGGGACTGAGCACTGAGGAGCTTAAGATCTTAAAAAATATTTATTTTTTGAAGAAATATTGATCTTATTTTATATTAATGAATCTTATGAGTTATTAGTAAACTATTTTTATTTGAATCAAGAAAATTAGAAATTTGCTTTTACTACCATTGCCTAAGTATGGTTTATTATGATATTTTGAAAGTGAAGATAGGCCTTGTATGTCTCCGGGGTTAAATCCTAGGGGCGTATGGCCATCTGTCATATTTCTGACTTGGACTATTGGATTGGGTCACGATAGATTAAGTGGTATCAAAACCTTGGTTAAAAGATCCTATAGTATAAGTTAGTGAGAACGGGATAGAATTTAGGATATGATTGAATGATACTAATCACTAATAGTAATAAATTAATCGATAATTATACTAAAATTGATTTCTATCGGTTAAATAGATTGTGATGTGTCGCTACAAGAAATTCTTTATTAGTAATGGCTATTAGTGATGACTAACAAGGCATCGCTAATGGTGATATTTATTGATGACTTATTATGACGGAAAAGAAAACCGTCGTTAAAGATCTATTAGCAATAGAGAATTTTTTTATGTCGTCGCTATAATTCTTAAATTTTAATTATTATTTATTTTAATTATTTTAAATTTAATTAATTATTATCGATGGTTTTAGCAATGCAACTTTCGCCGTCGCTAATACAGTGTCCTAAAATCCTCCATTTTTTATCGATTATTTTTCACTGTGAACCCACCTCCAGTCCCCCCTTTCCCCCACCACACTGTCAAAACTCTGTCGGAGCCCCAGTCTTGTGCCCCAGTCCTTGCACTAGATCCACCATCCCCACGCCCCCGCTCCCTTCTTTCCTCATCGTGTCGTCAAAACTCTATCGGAGCCCCATCCCTATGCCCCAATCCCCACACCACCATCCCCACACCAAATCCTCCATCCCTGTGCCCTCACCTCCTCCCTTCTTTCCCTGCCTCCCCTTTCTTCCCCCACTGCACCGCTAGAACCCTACTGAAGCCTTCATCCCCGCACCACTGTCCTCGCATCAGATTCGTTGTCCCTGCATCGGATCCATTGTCCCTGCATCGGATCTGCCATTCCCATGGCCTCGCCTCCCCTCTTCTTCCCCCACCGCACCGTTGGAACCTTATCAGAGCTCCCATCTCCGTGCCCCAATCCCTGCATTGCCAACCCCATGCCAGATCCATTGTCCTCGCACCCTCGCCGTCCTCCCTCATCATTCCCTCCTCTTCTTCCCATCCCATGATGAGTATTAGCGACAATAGCGATGACGGCGATAGAGCTGTCGTCACATGCCGTTCTCTCCTCTTCTAATTTTGATGTATGAATTTAAATTTATGATGTTTATTTAAATTAATGATGTTTGAATTTAATTTTGTATGAAAAATGCATCCTGACCCTCTCCATTTGCAATGCTGCTTGGTACTTTGAAACTCATGGGGTGGGATTTGTCTGGATGCTCTGCTGGGGTGGTAAGGGGTGCCACCTCCATGGATGCCCTGATGCGGCCCATCGGTATGGGATGCGTGATCCGACTGCCTTGGAAGAAGTCCCTGGTGCGAATCCTGAATAATTAGAGTGACTCCTGAGCAGATAGAGTCAACCCCTAAGAAATTGGAGTCAATCCTAAGCTCAGAGACAGCATAACGACTAGTTTTCTTTGTCTTTATGGTGTACTTATTTTATTTATTTTACATACTTATCTTGTATCATTTCAATTCTTACATTGCTTGCCATAATTATATAATTAATCTATGAATCTATTTATTTTTATTTTCAGAGATTACATGATGACTATTTCTAGAAAATGGAACCGCGCTAGTCAAGAAGAGAGCTCCAAAGGACAGAGCTCTTGAGAGAGAGCTCTGATGGTGCCAACTCGTACAGTTCTGTAGTACCTACACTACTCGATAAACTCTAACACTTTAAAAATTCTCTTTTAGATTATTTTATTTTTTATTATTTAATATAATATTCTTTATGATGTTTTCTTACTCTCAGATTCGAACAACATGGGGTCACTATTGACCCCATAGTTACACGACACAGTGGCCTGCTCTCAGTCTCAATATCATGATAGAGGACCCGTCCGGCTCACGGTATCTCTAACTCGATCAGAGGATAGAGAGCTCGTCTACATCAGAGATACTCGTAAGTACTAGATCTTCGAAGAATATGTTTAAAGTTTAGCTATTTAAGAATCAATATTTATTGTTCAAAATTAATTTTGCAAGACATTTAGGGAGCCTAGGATGTCACATGTGGTTATCGAGATCATTTGACGATTGATGTCGGGGTCGATGAACGAGTTCTCTAGTTGGCTGTCGGGGGCTCGTGACGCTACGTGAGAGATGTTCATGGTAAGTCAAAGATGTTTAATTTTTAAATTTAAAATATATTTATATTTTATTTATTAATACATGATTGCTTCTAATTATAGAAATACTATGATTTAAGACTCCTCAAGATAAGGAGGCTGACCGTCGGACCTTCAAGGAGGTCGCCACAAGTAGATTCCAGGATGGGCTATACAACCTTAAGCAGTCTGCTATTGAGTTCTCCAGTTTCAAATTACCATTGAACTGAAAGTCTTTCACGGATCACTGGATATGGGAGGATGTATGGGAGGCTCTTTATGACCAGTGGAGCAGTGAGGACTACTCTGATAGATAATAGAGAGCCTAATAAAATCAGACTGTCCAGTAGATCCAATCAAGCACACCAACAGCTCCGTTGGCACACATATTATAGCAGATAGATTAGTAAAAATTCTAAACTTATATTAATCTCATATTTAGTTGATCATATATAATTTTTGTTAACTTAATTTTATTATTTACTTATTATAGGTACGGCAGATAGGTCATGTACCAAGACAACTACAATTGTGGGAGGCTACACATCAGTCTAGGAAGATTGATGATTACTTAGATTCTAGGTCCAGATGGATCGTGATAATTTAAAATATTATTTATTAAATTTTTGTATATACTGATATGTATAATAGCACTAATGAATTTTTAAATTGTATAGGCAGATTATGTGAAGTACCTCATAGCGCGGCACAGTGAAGACCCATCCTCTTAGCCCCTTCTTGACCTCGAAGGATGGCTCAGGGCCATCGAAGGGGTGAGTAGGAGTCAGATCATAGGGTTCAGACATAGCTTCGACTCTCTAGCAGCTCGTTGGTCTTTGACATCCTTCTCTCAAGCCTCGATGATCCAGATGTGAGGTGATGTATATGTCGAGAAGGTCATACAGAGACTTTTTTGCCAGCGACCTCAGAGCTTCTAAGACACTGTCTGTGAGATGGTTGTTAAGATTCTCTAAAACTTACATTTGTATGATCAGCTGAGCTCGTTGTCATAACCATCACAGTAGATAAGTCAAGTAATATTAATAATTTTTTTTACTTATTTTAAATTTTTATATTTAGAAGTTTTACATAGTTAAGCTTGAGTCAGAGGAAGGAGATCTAAAGATCAAAAGTCAATCTATCCATCCCATGAGTGGGTCAAGGTGTAGATACATCCATATCATCGAATAAGATTTGTAGGACTAATCCATTTAAGAATCAAAGGAGTATATCGAAATATACTTTTCTGCATCGATTTAGGCTTCAAGCGAAATAAAGGATATCCAAGGGGTCAAAATTAAATCTAACCATCTGATTGATAGATTGATGGTATCTATAGCTCTGTATCATCGAATAAAATATATAAAAATAATCTGTTCGAAAATCGAAAGAGTATATCGAAATATACAACTTCGTATCGATTTAGACTTAAATGGGAAGGAGGAGGTATCTAGAGAGTTAAAATTTAATCTAACCATCTGATAGATTGATCGAAGATGTCTATAGCTCTATATCACTTAATAGAATATTAGAAACAATCCGTTCAAGAATCGAAGAAATATATCAAAATATATCCCTCCGTAAAGGTTGAGGCTTGAGGTGCATCAATTACTTTAGTTTTACAGTTTTAATTAATTTAATTCTAGAGTTATTAATAATATTTTATTTTTTTATTACAAAATATAGAGATATCTGGCTCTCATCCATCTGCTGTTGTAGATGACGTACAAGAGGAGGAGGATCTTCGTTGATTATTTTTAGTTTTGATATAATATATTTAATTTTGATATTTGAACAATGTTATCTTGTACAATTGGATAATTTATATTTTTTATATATTATTAGTTTTTTATTTATGATGGTGATAGTTAATTGTTAATTGTTATAGTGTCTGTAAATATATGTTGGTTGTTAATTTAATCATAGTAGATTTTAGTAAATATATTTACTAAATTTTTTTTAAAAAAAAATCTATTATTAGCAATAACTAAATCCATCGCTAATATCATCGCTAACTATCAGTGATAGCTATAGCTTATTAATGAGGGATTACAGCAGTTGCTAATATATTTTTTATTTTTTTAATTTAAATTAAAAAATAATCTAAAAATTATTATAAGCAATGGACTTACCGTCGTTAATAATCTAAAAATAAATTTATTAGTGATGATTTTTTCCATCATCATTAATAATATTTTTAATGTCCAATTTTTTTCAATAGTTTATTGGCGATAGTGTTTAGTCACTAATAGTATTAGCGATGGCTTTTTAATCATTAGTGATGATATTTAACCATCACTAATAATTAATTTTCTTGTAGTGTCTCAAACTCGATCTAAATGGCTATCCAACACTACAGAGGATTCTCATATGGCAACTATGTACCATACTTATCAAAATGGTTGTGCATCCCAAACTCGTGATGCCTTCCAAATCATGGTGCCCCTCGGATAGCTGATGCTTCCCAAGCTGATGACACCTCTTGAAATGTTGGTTATACTTCTCGAACTCTTGGTGCCTCTTAAGCAGCCAATGTATCTAGGTCAGCTTGCAGCCCATCACCAGAGCAGGGCAAAAATTGAGTAGCTAACCCTTCTTGCTAGCAGGATGATGCCCCAAACAATAATCACGAGATGGTCAGTTCTAATGGTTTGATGGCAAACCTTATGCAAGCCCTAAGTGGGCTTGTACAGCATTTGGAGTAGCGAGAAAATAAAGATGGTCCATCTTCAAGGTTGAAACGAAGAATATAAGAATTTAAGATATTGGCACCACCTGTCTTTGAAGGATCCACTAATCCCATCGAGTCATTAAAGTGACTCAAGGAGATGGAGAAGGCATTTGCCAGCATGGAGTGCACTGATCAAGAAAAGGTCCTTTACTATTTATCAATTACAAAAAAAAGCATTCGAATGGTGGAAAGCTATCAAGTGATAGTAGGGGATTGATGGGCCAATCACTTAGGACACCTTCTGTAAGGAATTTATGGATATGTATTTCCTAGATAACCTTAGAATCGAGAAGAAAAATGAATTTACAAGACTGATTTAGAGGAACATGATGGTGGCCCAATATGAAATCAAATTTACAAAATTGTCTCACTTGGCTCAGATCTCATGGCAACTTACGGCATCAAGACCTAGAGATTTGAGAAAGGGCCAAAGCCCATGATCCATGCTGGAGTGAGATCGATGTAGTTGGTCTCTTATCAGGATATTGTTAACTTAGCCAAAATAATAAAGTAGGAGGTTGATAATATGCAGTAGGAGAGAGAGCAACAATAGAAAAAGATGTCCAGATCTGGTGGTTACTCTGGCCATCAATCAAAGCACCAAGAAAAATAGCAAAAGTGTAATGGGGACCATCCAAAGAAAGAACCTCGATGTGATAGATGTGGGGGTTTTCATTTGGAGCAAAACTATTGCTAGTTCTCTGGAGCCTATTTTGGTTATGGTTAGTAAGGCCACAATGTTGTGGACTATCCTTACTGCCAAAACTCTAGATATCAGTAGCCCTCCCTAAATGCAACCAGACTATCCCCTGCTCAAACTGCTTTAGGAGTATGAACCTTCTATTCGGATAAACCCTTAGAGCAAAGGCAAGGAGGACATCCAAAATAGAAAACCCAAGCCTATGTTTACACAATGACTTAGTGGGATACAAAGGCATCAAATGCTATAGTATCAAGTATCTCATGACTCCTTCAAACTTAGTTTAATTACACAATCTTATGTGTTCAATATTATGATTGATAGTAATAGTAGAACTTTAATTCATGATAGGTTTTATCAAAGTAGTATCTACACATGTTGGTATTTTATTTGATCCTGGGGCTATCCACTCTTTTATTTCATCCGAATTTGCTAGAAAGGCTAGCATTATTCCTATGCCCTTGGAGGATGAGTTGTGTCTCTAATCCAAATGGGATTACTATGGTGGTTAGCATGATTTGTCCATCTTGTACTTGGAGCATTAGAGATTATGATTCTGTATCTGATTTGATAATTCTAGAGATGAAGGACTTTGATGTCATCCTAAGGATAGACTAGCTTGCCTCATACCATGCCATGGTGGACTGCTTCAAGAAGAGGATGACCATCCAGATTTCAAGATAGGCACCGTTTAGCTTCTCTGGCAATAGAATAATATTCCTATCAAATATATCATCTTTGCAAGCTTATAGAATGTTAAGAAAAGATTGTGCAAGGTACTTGGCTAGTGTTGTAAATACTCAGCAGGAAGAGTTAAAGTTAGAAAGTATTCTGATAGTGAGAGTATTTTCTGACATATTTTCAGAGGATCTATCAGCACTTCTTTGGATAGAGAGAAAATTCTCAATTAATCTGGTACTAAGTGCTTAACCTATCTCTAAAGCTCTCTATCAGATGGCTTTAGCTAAATTGAAAGAGCTTAAGGAGCAACTTTAAGAACTCTTTGATAAAGACTTCATTAGGCCCAATGTCTCTCCATGGGGTGCTCCAGTATTTTTTATCAAAAAGATGGATGGGAGTATGAGGTTGTGCATTGACTATAAGGAGTTGAATAAGCGGACAATTTTGAATAAATATCCTCCACTATGGATTGATGATCTTGTTGATCAACTTCAAGGTGCCCAAGTCCTTTCCAAAATTAATCTTCAGTCTGGATATCATCAATTAAAAATCAAAGCTGATGATATACCTAAAAAAGGCTCTGAAATTGATATGGATAGTATGAATTTTTGATCATGCCATATGGATTAATAAATGCTTCCATGGCCTTTATGGATATAATAAATAGACTTTTTAGATCTTATTTGGATTAGTATGTGGTTGTATTTATAAATAATATTTTGGTGTATTTCAAGAGTCAGGAAGATCGTGAAAGATATTTAAGGATAGTATTATAAACATTAAGAGAGCAGAAATTATATACGAAGCAAAAAAGTGTCAATTTTGGCTTAAGAGCATCTCCTTCGTCGGACACATAATCTCTAAAGAAGGCATATCTATTGATCTGACAAAGATTGAAGCAATTGTAAATTGGTACCAACCGACTAATGTGATGGAAGTCCATTGTTTCCTCAGACTAGTTGGTTATTATAAGAGATTTATGGAAGGATCTCTCGCATAGTAGTATTTTTGACCTAGCTGACCCACAAGTGAAACCAAATTTAATTGGATAGAAGAATGCGATAAGAGCTTCCTTACCCTACCATCTAGAAGTGAGGATTTTACTATCTATAGTGATAGATCTAGAAAGGGGTTAGGATGCACTCTTATGCAAAATAGGAATGTAGTAGCATATGTCTCCAAAGAGCTTAAACCATATAAATAGAACTATGATGCCCATGATTTGGAGCTAGGTGCAGTAGTTTTGCTTTGAAGATTTGGAGATGCTATCTATATGGAGTGTCATATAAAATTTTTATAGATCATCAAAGTCTTAAGTATATATTTATATAAAAGGAGCCAAATTTGAGGAAGAGAAGGTGATTAGAGCTGATCAAAGATTATGATTTGATCATTAATTACCATCCTGGATAAACAAATATAGTAGTAGATGCTTTAAGCAAGAAGTCTATAGGTAGTGTAGTAGCTTTAATTACTTCACAGGTGAAAATTTTTTATGATCTAAAAAAACTAGACATCGAGGTATAGCTATACAATTCTAAAGTCCTACCACTGCTCTTAGTATGCAACCTATCTTAATTGATAGAACCAAAGCATCTCAAGTAGATGATCCAAGATTATAAAGGATAAAAAAAAAGTACAATTTGATATAGCATCTAAGTTTAGAATTTATGATGATGGATCTTTGAGGTTTAGCCATAGATTATGTATTCCAAATGATGTAGAAATGAAAAGAAAAATAATGTTGGAAGCTCACAACTCCACCTACACTATACATCCTAAGAGTAAGAAAATATATAGGGATCTCAAAGAAAATTTCTAGTGAAGTGGTATGAAAAAGAAAATAGTTGGGTCTGTAGCATCATGTTTAACTTATCAGTTGGTAAAAGTCGAGCATCAGAGGCATACAAGACCATTTCAAACCCTTGCAATTCTAGTGTGGAAGCAGGAGCACATAACAATGGATTTTATCTCAGGGTTACTAAGGACTCTTAGAGGATATGATGCTATTTGAGTGATTATAGACCGGCTGACAAAATCAGTACACTTCTTACCTATCAAAGTCAGATTCTCTTTAAAAAGATTAGCCAAGTTGTATATATATAAATTGCAAGACTTCATAGTACTCCAATATCTATTGTATCTAATAAGGACATGAGATTTGTCTTCAATTTTGGACAAGCTTGTATCAAGCCATGAAGACTAAATTGAAGTTCAGTAAGCCTTTCACCCTAAGACAAATGGCAAAGTAGAGAGAATAATTCTAACATTAAAAGATATGTTAAGAGTATGCGTATTAGACTTAAAGGAATCCTATGATGAACATTTAGCACTAGTGGAGTTTGCATATAATAACAGCTATCATGCTACTATCGAAATGGCTCCCTTTGAAGATTTGTATAGAAGAAAATGTAGGACTCCTATATGTTGAGATGATGTAGGAAAGAGAAGGCTATTAGGATTAAATATTTTCAACAAATCATGGATAAGATCCAGCTCATTAGGATGCAGCTTCATTCAGCTTAAAGTCAATAGAAGAGCTATGCTAATAATAGGAGAAGAGAACTAGAATTCTAAGTGGGAGATTATGTATTCCTCAAAATGTCTCCCACTAAGGGAATGATGAGATTTGAAGTTCATGGTAAGCTAAACCCTAGATACGTGGATCCTTTTAAAATCTTGAAGAGCATTAGAATGGTAGCTTACGTCTTGCTTTACCGTCCTCTCTTATCGGAGTACATAATATTTTTCATGCATACGTGTTAAGAAAATATGTACCAAATCCTAGCCATATGGTAAAGTTTGGACTACTTCAGCTTAAAGAAGATATATCTTATGAGAAATGACCAGTAAGAGTTGTTGACAGAAAGGATCGAGTTTTGAGGCAACACACCATTCCTTATATCAAAGTCTAATGGAGCAATCATACAGAGCGAAAAGCAATTTGAGAATTAAAGAAAGAAATGCGAGCCAAGTGTCCTCAACTATTTCTCAACTCAAGTATATTAATTTTTAGGATAAAATTTTTTACGGACGAGAATCTAAGAACTAATCTAATTGGGCTCGGTTTGGCATAAAGTTGGCAAGCTGACTCGATTTGGAATGAAGTCGATAGGCTTGCCGACTTCATCATAAAATATTCAAATTCTTTTTTTGGATCGGAATAGAGGAATCTTATCCCCTGCTCGATCCCCTACCATGGGAGAAAATAAGGCTGTGAGAGCGGCCGGATGAGCATTGTACATCGATAAGAAATGGTCGAAGATCATTTGGATTGGTTATGCTAGTGAAGGCTGGTTTTATCCATGTATGAAATAAGTTTATCCCTTTCCATCCTCTTCTTCTTAAACCCACATCCACTCGGCTAATCCATCATTGAAATCCCTCTCTCTCCCTTCTCTCTCACCTCCAATAGGCACCAAACTGCCATAATTAAGTTGCTGTTATCCAAAAACCCTCCTTCCTGCCTAATCTTCTTTTCTCTTTTGTTCAGGAAGCTTTCAGGTGTTATACCTACCATAATCTATCTCGTCCAGTCAAATCTCACTGTCGCCACCATCTCCAATAAGCCCTCTTCCCTTTCTTTTCTTCTTGGTCCAAGGTGTTGCCACCATGGCACAAGAGAGAGTGCCCTTTTTTTTCTCTCAACTATCCTATTGCCATCGACTGGACTGCCACCTCTAGCCATCACCGCTCCACCACAACTGACCACCGCCGATCCCACCCCTCCTTTGGTATTCTCCACTCTACTCTCTCATGGAAGCTTTGTCCCTGATTCGGCTAAGGAAGAAAGAAAGAAAGGCACATAGAGAGAGAGAGAGAGAGAAAGAAAAATAGAGAGAGAGAGAGAGAAAAAAATAAAGATGGAGAGAAGGAAGAAAGAGAGAGAGAGAGAGGAAGAGAGAGAGAGAGAAGGGAAGAAAAGAATTTAGCCTTTTTGATGAACCTATCTCATGGATTAGACCCCAATTCAATTGAGTTTAGGTAAATTCAAATCGTATTAATATGACTCATGAATCGATCTAAACCATGACCTAGATCAGGGCTAAACTAAGAGTCTCTTTCTATTCATCTTAATTTTTTCTTGAATTGAAGGCTAATAAAATTTATAAATTGCTTGCACTGGACCCTTCATCATCGAAGAAGCACATGATCTATACATCAGGTTGTGAATATTGTAGAATTTCATATCCGATCGACTGTAATTTTTATTTATCTTTGGGATTTTACTTAACATATTTCTTATATTTTCTAATTTAAAAATTATATAAAATTATGGTATTTAGAGAAATTGAAAGTTTGGAAAAATATGTATCTTATGACATTCAAAATTATGGATCAAGCATAGTGTTAACTTGGCTTGATTGTAAATTTTAAATATGAGGACTCTTTTATATTGCATGATTTTATACTTACATGAATTTTTGAAGTAAAAATATTATTTTATTTTTAAAAATAAAATATAAATATTTATAATATAAAAATGAATATGTTGGTTATGAGAAAAATTCTGTAGTTAGACGATGATCTGGATCCAACCAATGGGACTGATCGTTGGCCACATAATTAAAAACTAATTTCTCCTGAATCTAACAAGTTAGGATTGATTGCTGATATATGCTGATACATCATGTGTTTATTTTTAAGACTAATCTTTTTATCCTATCACGGACTAATCATGGATGTGAATTGGAGCTAGTTCTCTTCTAGACCTAACTAGTGAGGCTAATTATCGATACACACTGATGGATTGCATATTCTATATTCAGGAGTTAGTCTCTTCTGGACCTTACACCAAGTTGATTATGGCCATAGTCATTGAAGATTGAGAGAAGATTTTAAATTTATTGTTATACATGATATATGTTAAAAATTAAAATTATATTAATTTATATATCTATTATTATCAATTACTATATTTGAAAAAGAATTTAATCATGCTTGATCCCTCAAAGATATTGATAACTTACTAAGCCCATAAAGTTCATTCTTTCTTTTCTTTTTTCAGATTTAGAAGAGCATATGGGGACTTAGATCGAGCAGTGAGGTGCTTAAGATCTTAGAGGATATTTACTTTTTGAATAAATATTGATTTTGATTTATGTTAATGAACCTTATGAGTTATTGTGAACTATTTTTATTTGAATCAATAAAATTAAAAATTTACTTTTACTACTATTGCCTAAGTATGGTCTGTTGATATTTTGAAAATGAAGAAAAACTTTGCATGTCTAAAGGGTTAAACCTCATAGGCGTTCGACCATCTGTCATGTGTCCGGCTTAGACCATCAGATCAGGGCATGACACTATCTCTTTACAATAGTGGTGATAATAATAGCTAAGATTTAAAATATATTGTATTTATTAGCACTTGGTATTATAGCATTCTATGAAAAAATATTGTGCTTACAAGAGTGTTATATAAAATATTGTTAGCCCTAAAATTGATTTTGATGATGTCAAAAAAATTTGAGTATAAATTATAGCTACCAATGATGCCTGTGAGAGTGATTGTAGGATTTTCTATAATGCTCAAAGCTTGATTTCATTCAAGAAGAAGTCCTCTCAAAATTTAAGTAATCTCATGTTTTCAAATTTCAAGTTTCAAATTTTGAAAGCAAAGAAACTAATTTGGTATGAAAGAAATTTGAAAAAGAAAAGTGGAGTCGAGGAAGACTTCTCAACAAGTCTATCTATTCAAAAATTATTTTGAGAATGTAAGTCTAGCATAGAATATCTTTGAACAAAGAAAGCTATTCAAGAATAGAGAAAATTATTTTTGACATACCTGACATACTTCTTGAGGCGACCAAGAAACAAGCTCAATTGACCTAGTGTTAGTTTAAAGAAAAAGACAAAAAGATGTAAAATTCAAAGTTTTTTTGACTGATCAAGTTTTTATCTGAGCCGATCGAGATAAGATCATAGCCAACTCGATCTCAGACTTAGATTGAAGATTTCAATTGTTCTCCTAAGCTGACCTTGAAAACAACATAACCGATCAAGATAGAAACTTAGCGACTCACATAAATGAGATTGTTAACTTAGCCTCAAAAGCAGAAGAAGACAGAAAGCAGTAAAAGCTTACAAGTCTTCTGAACTGATCTAGAAAATCAATTATAGCCAACCAAATCATAAAATTAATCGACTAAGAGGATATCTGAGCCAACCCAATCTCAAGCAAATAGAATAGATAGAAAGCAGAAAAATTTACGTCTGTTTTCGAGCCATCTCAGAGTTTCACTTAGCGACTCAACACTCAATACTTTAAGTTAGCCAATTAAGAGCTTGGATGAGCCGACTCCCAGATTTCTGACAGAATAATGGTTAATTTTTCAGATTATTTCACATGACCATATTTTAACAACTATTTTCAAGCTTCCAATGGTTAGAATATTAATTAAAAATATTTTTTAGGCCATAAAAGTGAAGAATTTAAATTGAAAACTAAGGCTTGAAGACTATTGAATTAATTGAAAAAAATATTCAAATTATTTTAAGTGAGAACAAAAAGAGAGAGGAAGGATATTCAAAGTGCTTTCATTTCTCATCTTTCTATATTTACTCAACTCAAAAGAAACAAAGTACACACTTAATTGATCCAGCAACCACCGAGTAAGAGCATTCAAGTCTCTATCAATCCTCTTTTAAGTATTCAAAGACGAAGTCAAAGCAATTCAAGAGCTCAACTACTCCGCCTTCTTCAAGAGTTTAAAAATTTCATTATTAGTGTTTTAAATTATTGTATATCCTTCTTTTACTATTATGATAAGTTTCTTAGAAAAGAAACTTAAATTTTTGAGCATTGGTCCAAACCATAAATTGAATGTTGTAGGATTTTGGTTAATGAGCCAATGAAAATCAATTAGGTTGATTGTGAGCCCAAAAAAATAATCGGTTGTAAGATTTTGATTGGTGAGTCAGAAAAAATCAACCGGATTGGATTATGAATCTATGAAAATAATCGAACTATACTCTTGTGGAATTATACTTGAAATTTTCAAGTTGGTTGACTTGAGGAGTGAACGTAGATACTGAGTTGAACACCGAACCATGATGAATTTTTTATGTTTGTGGTTGTATGATTGCATTTACTTTTATTCTTCTACTACTCTTTTATTTACTGTCAAGCTCTGCACAAATATTTTTAAATTTGTTGTTGGATATAACTACTTCAAATAATTTTTAAGAAACTCAATTCATCCCCCTCTTTGGATTACCACCTCTGAGAAACAAATATTACGTAATGCAACTCAACACAACTCAACTAAGCCTTAATTCCAAATTAATTGGGATTAATTACATGACTCCTTTTCCTCCATTCCACTTCATTTAGGGCCATATTTTTTGAAAAATGTAGCCATATCAAGTGCTTCCTAACTATTTTATCTCTCATGATTTTCGGTCTACTTCAACCCCCTCCTTTTTCTATATATATCAAATCTCTCCTTTTTATTGGTACAGCTCTTAACTTACATTGTATTTATCCAAACTATTTTAAGTCATCTTTATCTTAATTTATCCTAAATAAATGCTACCTCAAATTTTTTATAAATAACTTCATTTCTTATTTTATTTTTTCTTATATCATGTGCATATATTGTTTTTTAGCTGTCTGATATTTTGTACCATAAAATATAGTTGGCTATATGATTGTTCTATAATGTCCTTCAACTTAATAGATAACTTATGATTGTATGATATCCTAATTGCACTTCTCCATTTTTAATTATATAGATAATATCCTCTTCAATCTTCCATTCTTATGAATAATCGATTCTAAATACTGAAAAAAAAAAAATCCCTCTTAATAACTTCAACATTTTCAATTTTTGTTCCACCTTCATTTTTATTTTCAATTTTACTAAAACTATATTATGTAAATTCCATCTTGATCCTACTTAACCTGAAACCTTTAGATTCTAATACATTCCTTCAAAATTCTAATTTATGATTAATTTCAATCTTAATTTCATCTACCAAAACTATATCATCTGCAAGTAGCATGTACCAAGGAATATAGTTTATACATAACTATATCATCCTATATCTAGTAAGCTCATACATAAATAGTGCAAAAGGTAAAGAGTTAAACTAGATCTTTTCGAGTAAACTTATTGTGACTGAAAATTCACTCGTATTACCACCCATAGTTCTCCCAGTAAAATCCTCAATCACATTAATAAATTATAGAAACTCCTTTCTTTTCTAACTTATATGATAAAACTTTCCTAGGAACTCTATCACATGCTTTCTATATCACATCTTTTCTTTTCTAACATTGCCCCTATGGTTCAATGGTAGACCGTCGATCTATGTTTGGGACATAGCCAGTCCCAAGCCAGTCCATGTAAGAAAATTTTGTGCAGTCCAACTCAATTATTTCCTAAAGGAGTCCATAATACCGTATTATCAGATAAACACCTTTGCCAGCGAAACTCTTCTGGGTTTGGCAAGAAACAAGGTCCACTCTGACTCGCAACATTGCTCCAGAGGGTCAAGGAATTGGTGGGGGTGGGTCCAAGAAGCTGTCTTTATCCGAACAAATGAGAGAGAAGACCTTGGCATTTGGCAGCAACATAGCAAGTGTTGCTTTTATGCCACATTAAAATGGCTATTCCAACACTGTACAGTTAACATTCCTCTTAAATGAATCTAGATGCCGTAGAGTTGTTCGATTTTTTTTTAGCAATGCTAGGATGTTGAATGAAGAACAAATTGATAACTGCTATATTTGGTTAGTTGGCCTTAAATGGTCATCGGTCTCTGGAACAACCCGGACTAACAAATCAACCTCATAGACCATTGACATAAAAAAACTTTTGTTATGATTGGTTTTTAGCAATGAAAGGTATCAAAAATGGAGGCTGCGAAAAAGAAGTCCATTGATCCAATGTCAATGACTGATCATTGTTGACAATTTAGTTGACACTGATCAAAGAACACGGAAACATTGTGCTAAAAAATTGTGGTCTGCGTTAGTCGATTACATGCGAACACAACCTCGGGCTCATTGCTTTTTACAATGGCAGAGCTGTCGGTCATAAATTCTTTAGCAAGACCAGCATCAAGGTTTCATTAGCTTCATAAGCTGGTTAGCTTCTCATTGATGTCTATCCTGCGATCCTGTTTGTTTTCAAACCATGTTGATAAAGATATTTATGACATGTCTGATTTGAAATGTTAAGTTCATGTAAGCTTGAGTATCTCAGCGACAGTATTCGAACTGCTATTCCATGTAGACCTCATAGTTTGTTACTTCCCAATTTCATTTAGCTAACTCAATTAGATAGCAAGTCAAGTAACTAAATAATTAGAATGACAAATGAAGTCATTTATTGGTGACTATAAGTTGTATGGAGCAAAAACTAATTTAAGTAGTTAGATTTTGAAGTCTGAGCAGTTGAAGCATTACTGGATCAGAGATGAGAAACAGCTGCAGTTTTGAAGCATGTTCATCTTTTACTAATTTTCTGGAAGCTTTTCATAGAACAAACATTCAACCATGATTGCAGCACTCCAATTGACTGTGTCACAATTCACAAAGTTGATAGCAAGTTATCCTTTTACTGAGGGCCAGCATCAGAACAATCCAAGAGATCACAAGAGAGAATATCTGCAATCATCAGAAACTAGTGCATCATATAGGTTGAACAAACCAGAAGACTGATGTAAGAACCAAAGAATGTCAAGTATTGCAATTGTGTTTAACGTGCTGAAAGACGGCCCAAATGTAGGCTTCAGATTTGAAAAGTTAAATTGTACTCTATAGCAAAAGTCCGCTAAATCATCCAAACTAAATACAACCGCATTTGGTAGTAACATCACACAGGGACAGGAGGGACTCTTTAAGTCACGCAATAATATCAAAAACCAGTCTTTCCATGAAAACAAGGACACCTTCTGGGCCAGATTGCAGGTAGTTTTACATAATGGCATAATGAAGTCAACATAATCTGGAGTTCATCGAGATTTTTAACATATGGACCGCAGTTGAATTGTCTCATCCAAATAAGCGAGATAGTGAGTTGATAAAATGAAAAAAAAAAAAAAAAGGATCAATATATATGTAAATCATCACAATATTTATACAGAGTCAGATATACAACTATGATACCATATGCAAGTACATTTGGCATCACGGCACCACATAAGCCGACGCAGCACTGCAAGGGATATGCTACATCTCTTGAAGCTTTCGTGGTTCTTCATTGAAGAAAAGCCAAGAAGACACCACAAGAGCCCAAAGATAAAAAACAGACACCATAACTTTTTACAAGGGAGCATGCAGGGGATGCAATCACACAAAAAATTATCTTAATACTAACAAGAGTTTCAACTTCCACATGCCATGCACTCTTCTCTATTATCCAAGGAGCAAACAACTTGTGCCATTTTGGCTTCCCGATCATCATCCACCGGCTTGGGTTTCTGCCTCATATAGCAATACAAACAACAGAAAAATTATCCCACTGAGGAAAAGAGTGACCATGGTAAAAAGGAACAATTTGAAACTTGAATTTGGAAAGGCAAGAACTTTACCTTGAGCAGGGAGATATCCACAGTGAACTTGATCGCATCAGCAGCAGCACGTGTGCGCAAATAATACATCCCAGTTTTTAGACCCTTCCATCAAAAAGTTTGAAAATTTACAACTGAGACTCCATAACACATTTTCTGATCTAAAAATTAATTACATTCTTCAAATATTAAAGGTGCAAAATTAATGAAAAATAAAAAGTTGACACACCTTTGACCAAGCATAGAAATGTAAGGAAGTCAGTTTCCCAAAGTTGGGTTGATCCATGTGGATATTCAGGCTCTGGCTTTGATCAATGTAGCATCCACGATCAAGGGCCATGTCAACTAGTGTTCTTTGCTTGATCTCCCACACAGTTCTGATGTAGAAACATTAACATTAACATATAGGAAAAAATATCTTAGATATTGAGAGAGCTAATTTGTGCAAAGTATCTTACTTGTAAATTGCTTTCAGATGATCTGGAATTTCTGGAATCTGGAGAACTGAACCATCCTCATAAATTATTTTGTTTTTAAGGGCAGGTGACCACAGACCCATTTCAGTCAAGTCATGCAGGAGATGTTTGTTCACTACAACAAATTCTCCACTGAAAAATGAAGCATTATCATGGCAGGGTTTCATATTGTCTCGAAATGCCAGTGCTGACCACGAACATGGAAAAAAAAGGAAAAGGACATACCTTAGAACTCTTCGACTGTAGATGTTGGATGTGTATGGCTCAAAACACTCATTGTTGCCAAGAATGTGGCTGGTTGAAGCAGTGGGCATAGGAGCAACAAGAAGAGAGTTCCTCACTCCATTCTTGGAAATCATGTCTCTTAACATAGGCCAATCCCATTGGTCAGATGGAGTAACATTCCACATATCAGGTTGAATAATTCCCTGCATATCAGCATAAACAGCAAGCTCATGAATATAGTACGTGCTTTGTATTTAGAAATGTCCTTAATTAACATTTGTATAACATCAGCAGGTACATTGAATGACTTCAGTTTAAAAATCACTTAACATACTGAGGTTATTTTTTCAGATTCTTAATCCAAAGACTATATTGGCATGCACTTTATCTACTCAACAACTGATGAAAGTAAACATAAATGCATGCATGTGCAGACATGAAAAACATATGCAAATGCAAAGATATGCATGCGCCCTCATCCCCATGCCATGCACAAGCTTAACTGGAAATCAGTGGCTCAAAGCAAATGTGCAGCATATAAATATTCGAGGGCAGTAACATGTGGTAGAACAAAAACCTTGCTGATTGGACTTCCTTGATAAGTTTCATAAGGGCCTTCTTTTGCAGCAAGTTCTGAAGAAGCTTTCAAAGCATTGTAATAGATCGTCTCAAATATGTCCTTGTTCAGCTTCTGAGCCTGTAGTAATGGTTAATTAGTCATGAAGTAAAGTCACTATGTAAAAAAAAAAAAAAAAAACAAAGTTCATAGGGAAACACTTAAATCTTCACAATCACCTCAGGTGAATCAAAAGGCATGCCAAGTAAGATGAATGTATCTGCCAAACCCTGAACCCCTATGCCCATTGGCCTGTGTCGTAGATTTGATATCCGTGCAGATTCAACTGGGTAATAATTAATATCAATTATTTTGTTCAGATTGGCTGTAACTATCGCAGTAACCTGTGATGACAAGCACATTAAATCATTCAAGCATAGTCATAGATAAATTATTGTCTCAAGCCTGTCTTTCATGGATGCAAGCAATCAAAACTCACCTCCGCAAGCTTGTCAAAATCAAAATATCTATTCCTTGATCCACTGCTGCCAACCAGTTTTGATGGATGTGACTCTATAGAAACCCCCTACAAATGGATTATTCAATTTCTTTTTAGAATGCAGTATGATCGTGAAAAGCCATGCTACTTTTTTCACTGAAACCACGAGGAAAGATCCGGAGAACAAACCTTCTCCCTGACAAAACGAGGTAGAGCAATGGATGCCAGATTGCATACTGCAGTTTCAGTAGGACTTGTGAACTCAATAATCTCGGTGCATAAGTTTGAAGATTTGATGGTACCCAAATTCTGTTGATTACTTTTTCTATTACATGTGTCCTACAGGATAACACCAAGGTCAACTGCACTACCCAGGAAACTAATTTTTGTTAGACAGAGTATCAGACTTAATTTCATTAAATACCTTGAAAAGCATGTATGGTGTTCCAGTTTCTATCTGAGACTTCAAGATTTCAAACCAGAGGTTCTGTGCTGCAACAACCTTCTTGGCCTTGCCCTGGAGCTCATAATGCAGGAAGAAGTGCTTAGTGCCTTAATCTAAATTTATATTTAAATCTAAGACATGGAAGACCAATTACCTCACTCTCGTACTTTGCATACAGCTTTTCAAATTCATCACCCCAACAATCAGCTAATCCTGGAGCTTCATTAGGGCAAAATAAACACCATTGTCCATTACTTTGGACCCTTGTCATGAACAAATCAGGAATCCAGAGGGCATAAAACAGATCTCGAGCTCTGTGCTCTTCCTACAAGAAATACTAGAAATTAAGTCACAGATCACAGGTGGAAATTACAGGCTATCTTTTATGGAGCCACATCACATATGCATGATAAGAGCTGGTTTACTGCTTCATGTAACTCTAAGCAGCAATAGCATATTTTTTGGAAAAGATGTTATTCATTTAATAAGATATCAAACTAGAACATTTTATCACGAGCATCAACGATTTTTAAAGAAGTTAATGCCCGGAAAGTATGTCCATGAAGCACTAAACACTAAACAAGTTTTAATCATATGGATGTAATAAAGTTTTTGGCTGATTGAATGAATTACAACATGTGTTTTGGAACATAGACCCTTATCTTCACCGTGACTTCTCAAGGCGCATTATGCTACAAAAGATTCAATTAGAAGAATGCAATATTACCAAATCAATAACCTTTCTGACAAATATAACAAGGGAAGAAATAAAGATCATTAAAAAGAAAAAACATCTTAAAAGAATCTCAATATTTTCATTGTCTAATACAGTTCAAGCAAAGACATCATGCATCCCTATGCGGTTATTCATCACCATATTCTAGGGATCTTTGTATTCTTTGCAAAATGAGATTTAACAAATACATTCAATGCATTCAAACTTGATTATGAAGATGGAGACAAATATGAGACAGGGATATAACATGTATAAGACAAATCTTGAAGTAGACACACACACACACACACACACACACACACAGAGGATGATACAACGACGATACAACAGTACATACTTATATTCTTTTGAGAAGAATATATGTGCACATATGTAATACACATCCATTAAGCAAACATAATCTATTCTTCATAGGATAACATCAATATCCTCCATATCCATCAATAACATGAAAAGCTCATAGTCTAAAATTACCTATCCATTTCATTCATCTTTAAATGGTTAATACTCATCAGGAAACAAAAGCAAGAAAGAACAAAAAGAAAAGAAAAGAAACCTGCCCTCTCATACCTGTACATATCCAAGCAGTATTTTATATCTACCTAGAAAACATGCAAATCCTTTTTGTATTTGTTTTAGCATCAGGATTCTTAACATTTGACACCTATCCTAGTTGTACCTAACAAGTACCTTTATCCAATGTGTACTAGATATGTCAAGGGTGTGCAACTTGAACTATTTATGCATCCAAGCTCAGGAAAAATTATGTTTGGTTGTGCTAAACAAGAAGCAACAGGAAAAATCCAAGTTAACTTGCTAGTTAACTAACTGGTTGGGTGAAGCAATTGGATTTGATTCGAACTTAACTAATGACCCGATTACAATGGAAAAATACTATTAAAGACCCTCCAACAACATTAAGTTTTCTTCTAACCAGAACAACCCTGATTTCATTAATATTCTTCATCAATAGTGTTAATATTTTGAACCAGAGCATGAGAATTGACGCACAATACCATTTTTTTTCAGAAAGATGAGGATTCTCAATCACTACGATCCATTGCCTCAGAACAGACCTAAAGGGAAAAGAGGAACCTATGCAAGTTTTCGTGTGTAGGAAACACAAAATTTGTTTCATGAATAAACATGGATAGACACTACATGAAGCCATGAGTTAAAGAGTATCAGCCACCTTTCATCTTCCATCTACAATCTCATGTAATGGATAAGTATCAAAATATTGTTAAAATAGAAGGAAGAAAGATTAACTGAATTCCAAAAACAAAAAATACTGTAAAAAGTTGGATGAACAAAAAATGGTATTTGAGAAGCTGCGAACAATACCTTTCCATGATTCTTTCTAAGATCAAGGAATTCAAAAATATCAGCATGCCAAGGCTCCAAATACACCGCAAATGCACCTAGGCGTGAAATGAAGTTCAGCAATCTAAAATCATACCGAACTACAAGCTAAGTGAAAGTCCTTTACTGACTTGTAACCAAATTACCTTTTCTCTTGCCGCCCCCTTGATCAACATAACGAGCAGTATCATTAAAAACCCTCAACATTGGAACGATGCCATTGGATGTCCCATTTGTCCCACGGATATAACTACCAGTTGCACGAATATTGTGAGCAGATATGCCAACTCCTCCAGCAGATTTGCTTATAACAGCACACTCCTTTAAAGTATCATATATGCCCTCAATGCTATCATCTTTCATGCAAACCAAGAAGCAGCTACTTAACTGAAAATTTTCATCAAGATATATAAATAAACAAATTACAGCAGGATTTAATTTGTGGAAATATCAGTTTAGCTTAAAATACTTGTGGCCTAGGAGTCCCTGAATTAAACAAGGTGGGAGATGCATGAGTGAACCACCGCTGAGACATCAAATGATATGTTCTGATTGCAGAGTCAATATCATCCTTGTGGATTCCAACAGCAACTCTCATCAGCATGTGCTGCGGCCTTTCTACTGCTTTTCCAGAAGCTTTTAGGAGATAGGACCTCTCGAGAGTTTTAAAACCAAAGTAGTCATAATCGAAATCTCGGTCATAAATTATCTCACTGTCCAAACGAGCAGCATTCTGAAAGCGATACAATTACAAGAAATTACTCCAACCTATATCATAGATTTTTACAATAGCTAATAGAAATGTAACTGGTAAGCATTTGGATGATGAATAATCACATGTAACATTTTGCAGCAGAGTGCATTTTGATCATACTGTAGGTCAAGTTCATACTTGATATTGCTCTCTCTCTCTCACACACACACACACCCCCCGAGAGAGAGAGAGAGAGAGAGAGAGAGAGAGAGAGAGAGAGAGAGAGTGTGGAACTCTGTTTGAATAACATGATAACTGCTGGAAATCATTGAAAACTCTAAACACTCAAGCATATGTAATTAAATATAAGAAGAGAAATGTCTAGAATCCAAGTCATACAAAATCATCAATTAATTCAAAGAGACCAAGACATGCTAAGCTAGAATCATGAATGACAATTATGCCATCACACAGGATTATTAAAACTGAATATCAGAGCATAGACAGTGCGGCTATGAAGGCGGCACATATTAATTGCAACTAATGATAACTATACCAACCACCAACAAGCTTTAAATCTTTGGCTTTAAGAAGGTGACTTAATAAAACAAAATATTTGCACTGGTTAAAGACTACTAGTTGTATTATTACAGGATATGAAAATCAACAAAACAACCTAGGCCAGATCACCTTCATGATGATCTCATAAACATCATCAGCAATCAAAGGGGCCTTCTGCCCAGATCTCTCGTTGATATGATTGTACATCACCTTGACCCTGAAACCACCTTTATCATCAAAACCCAAAATCCAAGAAATTTGGAAAACAAAAGAAAGCAAAATTAAACAGCCAAAAAAGGGATAGACCATTACGTCTCTGAGAACGACTTCTTCGTGTTCTTGTGAAGATTCGAGACTGCAATCCTAGCAGCAAGCTACACAAAAAAATAAAAGTAAAAACAAAAATTAATCTTGGCAATCGGAACAAAAAGATCAAACAGTAATACATCCTACATCATTGAATAGATGGGACAAGAAGGGAATACCGAGGCGTAGTCAGGGTGGCTAGCAGTCATGGCGGCAGCAGTCTCGGCAGCAAGCTCGTCAAGCTGGCTCGTGGTGACGCCCTTGTAGACCCCGGCGCAGACCTTCTGGGCCACGAGCACGGGGTCGCAGTGCTCAGGGCTCAGGCCGTAGCTCAGCTTCTTGAGCCTCGCCGTGATCTTGTCGAAGTGGACGGCCTCCCGCCGCCCATCCCTCTTCACCACATACATCTCGAATCCTCCGACGATAGAACACTAGGAGGGGTTTTGGATTAGGTTTTCTCCTCAGTGGGAAATTCCCACGAACAGATAAACGGGAACGCAGGAGGGAAGAGGAAGCGATCGTATCAAGAGGAGAGTGGGTGGAAGGGTGCTTTAAATGGAGTTGAGGGGGAGATTTAAAACTAGGGTGTGGTTTGGTGGACGGCGGGTTTCTTCCGGGAGAAGCTTCTGAAATTTTGGCGCCTGGGCGCGTGAGGATCTTCCGTCCATTTATTAGTGACGTGTGCTCGAGAAGGGGAAAAATATTAAATGTAAACTTACCTATACGTTCCTGAATAGATCCTAAATAATTGTTGAGTCCGTTATTTACAAGCTTCATATGGATGTTTCAAGTGACTTGCTGTCTTTTAAAGTACTAACTAATCGAAACACGCTTTGCACGGAGTCGGATATAAAAAAATAATTTTTTTTATAAATTTGATAAGATTAAAAAATATATATAAATAATAAAATAATATTTATTTAAATTCTTAAGATATTTATATAAATAGATTTTAATTATAAAAATATAATAATATTATGCATTAATAACATACTTTAATGTGAAGAGGCGCTCTTTTCAAACGGCACAACAAAATTTATTCGAGAAGCTGATTGGCAATACTGAATACTTTACAGAATATTTTTTACATTCAGTTCGTCTACGAAATGGCAAAAATCAAGATCTCAGGGATGCCAGCCTAGCTATTTTTTTCGGTTGAGCGTTGATTCCATCCAATGGGCCGATCTTTGATCACTGAATTGGCCCTTTCTTCTATGGGCAGGCACCCAACTCTTCAGGAATACTCCGACACATTTTGCTTGTGGTTCTTCTCGCCTCCCTAGGGCTTGGTTGGGGGCTTCTTTCGAATCGTCGAACGTATAGCCAAAGTGGTTTATGATTGAATCTCAAAGACATTCTTATCATTTGGTAGATCCAAGTCTATGGCTTATTTCGGATTCACTCAAAGCTTAGGCAACCACCGTAGGAGGAGTGATACACTTGGAGTGATCATCTCTTGATTGAAGATGCACCACCACACTCGCCTAACTGCAATGAGTGCGGATCTCCTGTGGTTCATAAGTGATTAGATGGGCCACATATCATGCATGGGTAGGGTTGAAACTGGGCTCCATCCGATCCGACTTCAGATCGAGCTTCGGACTAAGTCTGAAATAGTTCAGACTGAGTTTGGATTTAATTAGAGAGTCCATTTATCTTCTGGGTCGGACTTGAGTATACCTTTAGTCCGGTTCGGATCCGAATCCAAAATTCAGCTCAAAGTCCAATCCAATTTAGACCCATCAATATTTTAATTTCATGATGCATAATGCGCCATGCTACCCTTATATTTCATCAATTCCCGATTACGCGCTATCCACCGTGCTTATGCTCCATGATTTGCCCTGGTTCACCTGCAGCGTATCAAATCCCATGGTAGATAACACGCAACGCTACCCCTTCAATTTTGCCAATTCCCAATTACTCACTATCCATCGTGCATATGGGATTTGCCCTAAAACTTCTCTCTTGACTGCCCCCAACCCCGAGCCCCAACTGTTCCCTAACCTCTCGAAGGGCTCCCGCCTCCCGCTCACCTTGGTGTAGAAGGACGGCCACCAACACTGTACCGGCATTCGCTGTTGTCCAGTCTACGAAACATAGCTGTCTCCTCAACCAATCCGACGAGCTTTTCGGTGATGTCGGCAAGACCTGCTGCTGGTCACTTGCTGCTGCTTAGTTCTCGTCGCCTAGCTCTTCGCCCCCCATGCTCGATTGGCTCTAAAAGTCAAACAACCTCCGATGGCGATGGCGGAGGCAGCAGACGGGGCCACTGATGTCGGAGGTGCTATGGTTCTGCGGCATTGTTTCCACTAGATCAGATCCCAGTGGTGTTCAATAGGAGCGACACTGTCAGGAACGCCATGCCGACGGTGGCGGTGCGGGAGCTAGAGAGCAACGCAATCGGGTTAGGGCTTTAGATTTTTTTTTTTTTAATTTTTAAGAGGGAACTAGGAAGAGAGGTGATGTGGGCGGTGGGCTGTTCCAATCGGTTCGGGCTAAGTTTGGATCGGACTAGGATCTGGATCTTTCAAAAAGTTTCGAGCTTAAGTCCAATCGGAAAGCTGATAAAAAATTTTAGACTAGACTCAAGCAGAAGTCTGATCCGATCTTGCCCGACCCACTTTCAACCCTACGCATGGGGCATTATGTTAGTAGGGCTCATCCAATCACGGTTGTTATCATTATGGGTGGTTGTGGTGGGAAAATTGGCTCTTCCAATTCATTTACTAATAGGTGAGAATTAGACTCCATTGCAATCTAACATTGCCAATAACGAACTTTGGTAATGTCATCTTCATATTCTTGCCATCTTCAGATGGGGACATAATGACAAAGAAATAGACTTTGGTGGTGGTGGGATTGATTAGTTTTTTTTAGTTTTTTTTTTTTTTGAAAACTGAAACTGTAAATTTAAAACTTCACAGGTCTAGCCAATGTGATTCATTAAATTTAAACACAGTTGCAACAACCAAAGATTTAAAAGAGGTGATTGTGAGAAATTACTTCCATTGCTCCTGCTTGCAGAATGCTGTTACTGCTACAATCATCATTCACTGTTGCTTTCAATATCAAGGTAGTCTTCCATACATCATGCATGGTTATTCTTGCAATCCTTAGGTGGGTAGCGGGGGGTAGCTGCATGCCAAGGCCTTTTTTTTTTTTTTGGTTTTCACTGAGAACAAGATGAGAAAGTGTCCTTACAAACAGCACCAGTTGGCACCCTCAGGACTGTATCAATTTTAGTAGGAAAACAAAGTCCATTAGCACGCGGCACAAGCTTAACCATCATCCGATTCACTGTTTGCCCTACATTTTGAGTAAATTGTTTTCTTACGGTCCTAAGGTCAAATCATTTTGTTTGAATTCAGAATCATTAGTATAAACTGTGGAAATATAAAATTGTCATCTGCAAACCAGCGCATGCAGGAATAAAGCATCAGATGTCATTCGGCATACAAGAACTGAATTCAGAGAACAGTTAAATACTTCCAAGAATACCGTAACAATATGATAAACAAACTTCAAATCCCCCTGATGCAAGCAAAATTATAGCGTCATGGATGCAACGCGATCTGTCATTTATCTCAGACAAATGAAACTGGCCTCTACAACACAGACCAGCAACTTGCAAATTTGAGATATCCTGCATCCTTGAAGCAAAGGACACTGTCAAAGGGTAAGAAGAAACCAACAAATGGAATTTCTTGGTATCCGTAGACCACCTATACTTTAATTTTGGAGAAAGGAGGTAAAAAATATGGATAACATCGGACATCCTACGACAGTGCTTTACAGAAAGAATATGCCACAATTCAGAAAATCCACAGATCCAAGTATAACATAAACAGCAAAATGAAAAAAAAAAGCCAGCTAGGGTTTTCAAATTCCTTCACTTCTTCAACTGAACTAAACATCAAACATACATGCCCTACTGCAAGAACAAATGAAGCTTGTTACACCTGAAAGACCGGTCAAAGTGCAGAAGCCCTCCTGCCTTATCTTTCTTTCCCTTCATTTTTTTTTTCTTTTTCCTCCTTTTAAAGGATATGAGCATCTGGTAGTATCCCAGGTTTTCACAGTATAAATAGGTGTATGATTGACTACCGTGCATCCTTTTGTAATGGCAATCCGCCTTCAGTGGCTGAAGAACTGGTTGCCAGAACCTCTGGTAAGATGTCCCAGTTCCTGCTTGTCCTACCCAAGCTCGAGTCCCTCACCTCCTTCTAATAACTGGAACTTGTGTGTCCGGATCTATCACGAGTTCAGATTCTGACAGAACACTGTGGATCCCATTGCTGTTTCTGCCACCCATCTCCTCATCTACCTCTTCATAATTACGCCGCTGGGAGATCTTCAATAGATCCCCACCTAACTCAAGATCATCTTCAACTTTTGCACGTGGGCCACCAGCTGGTTCATCTTCTACCTCCCTAGCACGGCTGATTGTGGGAGGTCTTGCAACTTCCTCCCGTACATAGGCTCGAAATTTGTTTCTAGATGGTTTTATCTTTGTGCAGAATACTTCTAAGAAGTTATTCAGACAACCCCGGTTATAGACATTGGACCTGCTGTCTGCTCTGTATCGGAAATTCTCATAGGTTGTCTGCAGAATAGAAAACTGCTTAATATACATTTTAAGCTGGCAAAAGGCACAATGCAATGCAGACAGAAAAATCACTACGCATCCACTGTACAAGAGAATAATTGTTTACAATGTAAAAATTATGTGAAGTTGTCCAAGATGCAATATGGCAAAACGTGTATTGTTAAAACCAACATTATGCATTTTCACGATTCCCACATCAATTGATCTGTTCTCTTTTCTTAAAATAATTTTAAATAAATGAAGCTCTCAGTTAACAGAGATATCATGCCTCAACAAATTTTATAATCCTAATGGTTTTATGTACCACCTTATCATAATTCTACTAGAACTTTCTACCCATGTTAATATCTTAATGGTGCATCATATGGCCTGCATATCACAATCAAAATTCCAATATCTGTACTTATCAAACAAACTGCAGACATCCTAGATAAACAATAAATAAATAAATAACATGCAATGAACCCAAGCAAGCAGGAAGAAAAGGACTTACCTGGTTAGTACCAATGAGGTATAAATGAAATCCAGTGAGACCACCAACAAACCATAGGGAAATGAAGCAATAGATCATCAGTATCACAGATGCAGGAGACTTTTTGATTGCTTTCCATACTGTAGTATGATCCTCATCCATCAGGAACTTGATGTACAGTGCACACATTGCAAACACATAGATGCAGAGAAGAGTTGACGAAGAAACAAAAAGGAAAAAGTATCGGTAATTGCGCTGCACATAGATAACCCACAAGATTAGCAGACTTATAAATAAGAATTTGATAGATTTGAGTATATGTAAAGTTATGCACCACTAAAAAGCATGAGAAGATAAGGACAGAAAAGTTGCTTAAGTGCAAGAATCGTGAAGGAGACAAATACCAGTATACACAACCGAACTAGAAATCAAAAGATAATACTGGAATAAATATATTACAAAACCCTAGAACAAATTTCCCAGAACCAATATCAGGACCCGTGCCAGGGTGTTTTTGTCTTTATCTTTTTTATTTTCAGATTTTGAACTGAAGTCGCCAAAGGATGTGCCAGTTTCAACCAAAAATCTGAAAAATAAAATAAAATAAAATAAAAGAAAGAAAGGGTTCGAAACCACTCTCCCCTATTCCGAAACAAAAAGCAGGAGTGAGAGGGGGACGGTAGAACCAGAGAGAGGAGGGAGGGGAGGGATAGGAATAGGAAGGGAGGGAATGAGGGGGGGGGAGGGCTTGAAAGCACCTGTCTTTTGGGTTGGGGGGCTCGAAACCCAGCAAACTTGTTGAGCTGGGGCACGATGGTTCGGGTTACAATTATCATTTTGTAGTTTTATTACAGTAGTCATACATATTGCAATATTAAAACAACATTAATGCATATATCAAAACCCAGCAAAATGCAATAACTTCTAGGATATGCTTTGAGAAAAGCTCCCTTAAAAAGTTGAAATAACTGTTGAAGTGGAATCTCACAATCTACAAAGTGTATCTACAATGCGTATCATGCATTTTTGGTAATAATACTAATTGTCCATCAAACTAACTGAACATTCGAAACAACTGTAAACATATTTTTGTGAAAGAAAAATGTTCCATTAGGTGTTAAAGGTATCATAAGAAGCAATCAACTTGATCAATATGATGCACTTGTAGCAAATACCATATTTTCACTTGTTTCAATAGCCAAAGAACTAAAGCAAGTGTTTTGTACGTTTTCATGATTTAAAAAGTTAAATTCATAAAGTCATGTAACACACCTGTCCGATGCATTGTCCCACCCAGGGGCAGTGGTGATCAAAGCGTTCCACACAATTATTGCATATGGAGCAGTGAGAACAACGGGGAGGACGATAGACCATACAGGTCTCGCAATATTTTACTTTCACGGGAATTCCATGAACCATTACTTCTTTAATGCGGGGAAATTGGAGACTGGGTGTATGCCTCCCACCAATCTCAGAAGTATCATAAGAGAATTCTTCTTCTGGAGGATGTGAAGCACGTGGTACAATACCCGGATCTCGAGCTGAAGTCACCAGTAGCAGTAACAGAACCTAGAAGACAGAATTTGGCACAATGTCACGATATGATTTTGCGTGTATGCGTAGAGTTTACCACAAAAGTTCAAATTTAATATTATGTGTGCAATAATATGGAGGATTTGTTCCCACTATCAATGTTAGAGTTTGAAAAAAGATGCCATGCTAGTTCTACTAAAAGGCATTCTATTTCTGATACTCTATCTAAAAAATATATTTTATGATGGAAATTGTAGCTAAAATTCTTAAAAAGCACCAGTAAGGCATGCATATATGTGTCAACAGATGAAAAAGCTATTAAAAATGAAAAATCTATAAAGAACTAATGAAGTTGTCTCATGACCAGGAAGATTCACAAATCAAGCATAATGCATACAAGAACTAGCTGAAGACCAAATGATACTGGCTATAAAATTAATTTTGCAAAATCAGAATAGCTATTGAGTATGCAAATGAGGCTACAAATGAAGGCTGCAAGCCATTATTGATAGTGAAATGAAGAAATTTTAATAATAAACCATACAAAGAGAAATCTTTTTGCAGTACTTGAGAAATGAATTGTTGAGGTTACAGGACTGCAAAATGCAATTCAACAATTCAAATAATTCACAGATCAAAGAAAAAGATTCATAATTGTGGATTTTGCATAAAAAACCCACTTAATTATTGATTTTGCTAGAAAAGGTTTATTATTTTTCTATAGGCATCCCCAGATGATTTGGTCCATGGTTCTAAGTAGGTGCTAGACAGTAGTCGAAATAAATGTGCGCCAGATACTTAAAATACATGTATCATGTGTCTAGTAATTGGGTTTCAGACATGCAGTACATGCATATAAAAGTGTATCCCTCTGCAAAAAATATTAATCCAACTTTTTATTGCGACAGAATAATAAGTGGATTTTTTTATGCAAAATTCACTTCATAATTAGATAGATTTAACAACATGATTCTCTTATTTTTTTCCATTCACATTAAAAAAGACAATAAGGGGGACAATGCTGTTAAACTGAAATTTAAAGATGCTGCTCATATTTGATGCTTAGCTGCAACATGACAACACCATGACCTTGGCAGAAACTGCTTACTCATGAACATGCTTGTACTCATGCAAGATTTTATTAATCTCTCAACAAGAAAGAATGACAAACAGTAACCAAAACCAATAAACAACAAGAGGCATCCCATCAGTTTGGTAAATTAGCACAATCTTAATCATCAGACGGAAAAGAAAAAGAAAAAGTAATGGTCCGCACACTTTGTAATAAGAAAAACACAAACATCTTGTTCAACAAAGATAAGAAAATAATTTGTTTATTTTATTGATACTGGTTATCGGCATTATAAGGCAACTGGCTATAAAGCTTTACAAAGAAAGCAATGGCTTAAAGTTCCAGGTTTCAAACAGGCAAAAAGAGTACTAACGTAGATTGTAAAGGCTATTGCAACCACCAAGACTGCATATCCTGCATTGTGAGGATGAAACCTGTGGAGCAGATGTCTTGCAACAAATACGCAGAAGATAACAACAGGAACAACGATGAGTGAAACAGTGACAAACAGTGACCTAGCATCAGGACCAAATATCAACCTTCCACCAAAGATGAATATCTGCAGAAGACAAACATACAAGTTAAACATCTCATAGTAATTAAGGATAAAAAGGTCACTGTAACTCTTTTTATGGGTCATGAAATAATCTGTTATTAAATCTTTTACATCATTAGCTATTCTATACTATACTAATGCATTTCAAATATCATTTCCAAATAAATGCATGACATTTTGAAATCATAATATAAGGAGGGGAACAAGTGATACATCAAGTAGTGATTTCAAAATAGCAACCATCATATTTCATGCTCAACCCTCTAGCATGCTAAAATCATGACAACCAAGACTCCAAAATACAGCATTGCACCAAAAGTTCAAGACATGATAGAAAAGCAATTAGGCAGACGTTGCTAGATGTTACAGTGTTAGATGTGGCAGAGCATGAAAGGCCAAGATAATCGCAATAACATGTCAGGTAGAAAAATGATGAAGCATAGAAGGCAACTTTAATATTAAAACTCCTGCATATAACAAGCACCACTTAAATGAAACAGCTTTACTGTTTAAAAGGATTAAAAGTCACAGATATGATGCATGGTCAACTTTCAGAAAAAAAGGAGCCAGTTAAATGTGTCGTTTATTAGATCATAAAAGGAAAAAATATACAGAAATATGTCCATTTTGTGGTTCAAATATAAAAGCAAACATCTATAGGCTAAATGAAACAATTTGAAACACATCAACAAGATAATTTTTCAGAGCTTAATTCATAATAGTAACCACATATGCAATAAAAATTATAAGAACATAATGCACTTGTAGACAATTCAAAAGCTAAGTATATACAAATACCAAGGACTCACATCCCAGAGACTGAGCCACCATGCTAAACCAGATGCGATACCATGTCCACATGTGAAGAAGGCCACTTTTTTCTTTTTTGGGGGTGAACTGTTGGCAATTATTTAAGTTTATAAGGTAAATATTGATCAATGTCATCTGAATTATTGAAAACTTTTCAACTATTCCCAATGTTGAATGGTTCCCTAAATTATTCTTGATAACCAAACTAATTGGTAACTATTTAATTATTCACAATTTATTCATGGATTTTATGATTTATTCATTAATGTTGGTGCCCCCTTATAATGAATAAATAAATAAATAATATCATCTCCATGATGTACAAAGAACTCGAGCATAGAGCTGACATGTACTTGCAGTCTATGCTCAAACCTATATAAACAACAAGACTGTATACAAGTGGCAAGCACCTCAAGGATATATGGCATGTCTAAAATGTAATATATGCACCGGAGACAATTATTTATAAAAAAGTCCTCAAGTTAGTGTGTCATTTGCCCAAGAAAGATGGACTCATCACGAGGAACATCATAGATCCATTGTCGAAAAGGGAAAGTAAACAAATGTATTAACATGCAGGGGCAGAGCAAGGATTCAATTTTAGAGGGGGCCAAGTATTCGTGAAAAAAAAAAAAAAAGTCATTATTGTTACAATTGACTAAAAAACATTGAGTCTTTTGTATTTGATTTCCCCTATGCAGTGCTACCAACATTTCAATAATTCTGGCAATATCATATGTTAAAAGAAAAATACCATTGTTGTGCAAATAACATCAACAACACACATATATATTTTTTTTTATGAAGGTATTCCATAAATCAGAATATCCAATCAAGGACTAAAATGCGCATATCATCTATTACAAATAAAAACTTTATAGGCTGACTTAAAACTATGAAAATGAAAACAAAATGGTCTCATATTCTTACGATAACAAACAAGACAGGTTTCTTCACAGCACAACCCCAAGACAGAAGAGGAGGAGGAGGATGGATTTTGCACCTTTAGAGTGCAATTTGAAGCTCTGGGAATGCTGATCCCATGGGTTCTCTATATAGGAAGGGAGACTAGCCTCACAATAAGGGCAGCAAGGGAAATGGAGAGAGGTGCAAATTCGAGAGAAAAAATTGCTGTGATGGTAAACTATGAAAGCCACTTCATATTTAAATTTCTTTCCAGCAGATATTTATGTATTCAACAAAATTGATTTTTTTGGGATGTTTATTTGACATTTAGACAAATCTTTCAAGAGTCCTCAGTGACATAGATAGCTTTAAGTAATTGCTTTCTGAAAAATTTAAAAAAAAAATTCCCAGTATATATGAATGCCCTATTTTCATGGAGCTCTAATGGAAAACAATCTCCAAGTGGTACTGGAACTCACTATGGGAAGTTCTTTTCCTTTTCAAAGCAAATCTTTTATAATTTTAGGGTGTTTCTAGAGTTGTGCAGGTTGAGAAATGGAGATCTTTTGAAATTTTAGGGGCCACATGTTATAGAATGGAAGGGCCAAGCAATACGATGAGAAAAAAATTATTAGAAATTTCTGGACTTAGGAACCCCCCGCCCACAAAAAAAAAGAAAAAAAAGGAAAACAAAAAACCAAGCGCCAAGCTGCCAACATGGCTCTGCCCCTGCTAACATGGCACAGGTATGACAAATGCCTAGATGAGAGAGCCAAGACCTTGATTTAAAAGATGAGTTAAGGTAGTGCTTGCAGGCAAGATCATTAAGAGGTTCACAAATAACAAAAAACACCAAAAATGATGGATGCATATAAATTGTGAACATGACATTCTACTAACAGAATGTGGGAGAAAGTGAGACAGAACGATATGCAGAAAAGCAGAATGAAGTACAATCAGCATCCATACATGTGGCATGGTGATCCACTGGGAGTTGAAGGCACAGTCCAACCTAAGAAGAAAGCTTTCAGACAACAGTATGATATAATGACAACAAATGTCGTGACTACATATGGCTTACGGTGACTTGCATTGGAAGCAATACAAATCATAGGCTCAAATAAACCAATCAGAACAATATAAAGTGCGAATATCTCTCGAAAAAAGATCACGATATCTACATCTTCATCTAGTCTTAGATTGTTTAATATCTGAAATATATTGCGGAATGAAATCTTTCAGTAAGCCGAACTACAAATCAATTCGAGCTACCTAAAAAGATATTATTAAGAGGAACTCTCATAACTCAAGTAAAAGCCTACAGTCTGGAATGTAATTTAGACTAAATTGTGACTTCTAACCCAAGAAAAAATCAACTATAAACCCACAAAAATTTTAGAGGTTAGAAGAAAAAGCTGCAACAGCTACAGCCTGTGAATACATTTTTAGCTCTATGATGGATCCTAGAAAAGCTACAAATCTACTTCAATATCTCAAGAACTCCTCATAATCCTATCTATTTGTGTGTCTAAGAGAGAACTAGAGAGGAAAAATCCCTCTAATAATTGATGTAAATAAGAACCATCTTTAACTTTAGTTTAGATTGAAATGCGGAAGATGATTTCTACAAACCAAAAGATACCCTTCTTTGTTAATTTGAAGTAGCATTTAGTGAAGGTATCTTGTCTTCATCATTGCTCTAGAACACTGCAGTATGGCAGCACCATAATGAAACTGCTCCTATGACCTTTACAAACAACTAGCAATATGGGCACATGCATTGCACGTGTAAAAGGAACTAATAAAAATGAAAATACGGTTATAAGTTATTGAATTCTATTTAAAATATAAACAGATATAAAATTAAAATAAATCTAAAAGACAAAATTTATAATAAAAAAATTAAGGCACGTGCAATGCATATCTCGAGAAACTAATAAAGAAATGACACATTTTATGTCTTGAATTATTGAAAACAAAAATAAATAAATTGAATGCACAAGAAATATAAAAAATAGAAAAATCAAATAATAGTTTTTTGAAAACTGATGTTCAATTTCTTAGTTCTCACATAACTTCTGCACATGAAGAGTGGGCGAGAAAGAGGCGGGGAGAGAGAGAGGGGGGAGGGCACAGGTTGGGAAAGGAGGAAGAGAGAGAAAAGAGGAGTGGGTTGGGAGATTTTTTTTTTTTTTTACAGGAATTTAGATGGGAAATGAGAGAGATAGAGAGAGACAGCGCAAGAGTTTTTTTGTTTAGGGTTCCATCTAATTTGAGTGTCTTGTGTGATAAAAGTTGAGACGTTCAGTTGAGTTTTTTTTTTTTTTAAGAGTCCAGCTAATGTATGTCTCCATTCTGAAAACAAAACTTGATCATAATAAAAAATTTGAATATAAATTTGGACTTCAAACTGTGCGTGCATGAAAGAAATATTAATTAAACCTACATTGTATTTTTTTCTCTCAATAAATACTAAGAATACTTTAGTCACAGAATTTGATAGATGGAATATTATAGACAGCATATTCCTCCATCTTAGAATATAGTATATAAAAAGCATTAGAAAAAATTGCTATCCTTTAAATTTTCTTCAACACAAAATCATAAGAACTTCATCAAACAGTTGTCTCGGTATTGTTGACTATGTCAATAACAAATTCAACTTAGGCCTTGGCTAGTCTTACTGCAATTTCTAGTTTTCAGTTTTTAAGAACTAAAACATGAAAATCCAGATAGAAACCTATTTGGTATAGTAATTTTCATTTTTTTTGTTTTTAGAAAACTCTTGCCTGGTATTTTAAAAAAAGTGAAAGCTATTAAAAGTGGATTCACTTTTTTTTTTAAAAGAGAAACATGCTTTGTTTGACCCCAACCACCATCATCACCACCGCCTCCATCATCACTGCCCCTGCCACAAAAACTACCGCTTATAGAATTGATGTTTATAATTTTGAAACAATCATTCATTCCAAATATGTTTAATAAATTTAAGACAAAACAAAAGCATCATTTCAGTTCAGTTTTAAAAAACAGAAAACTGGCAGCGATTCCATTGGCACCATGCCGGTCTGACTAAAATCCAATACCACCCGAAATACCTTATTTTGAAACCTAGGTATTTTGCTTATCCTTCGAACTAATCATGATTCAAGCTTGAATCAATTTGATTTCAGCTAATTTTTGGATTACCAAGCTGGTCAATTAGGCTCTTTTTCAGCTCAGTTTGAAATCAAGATTGAATTGAGCTTGAAATGCCCATAAACAAATCAAGCATGATTTCAAAATTTAAGATCAAAATTAATTTCAAACCAAGCTTGATCAAGCCCAAGCTCAATCAAGCCTGGCTCTGTTACACCCCTAATTGGTAACTGAGCAAGGCTAAAAAGGTCTACAATATTTCTCTTTTCATACCTATTAGAATAAACAAAAAGTAGAGGTCTTGTTGCCTTTCTTCTTAAGCACTTTTAGTATCATAGTGGTTGCCAACAAACATTATGTTTCCTTTTTTCAAGCTTGAAAAGGGACACAAAGCAAGGTTTGCCAATATCAGAAGTACCGTACCGGTACCAAATCAGTATGCATCTCGTACTATACCGACGTTCGGTACGTCTTGTCGTCTCATACTGTATTATATACCGATACTGTAATAGGATGGTAACACATGAGGAACGGTATCCGAGACAGCAAACCTTGATGCAAAGGGTTTCTCTAGAACAATAACCTTTACACTAATCAACCTTTTTGTTATTACTACCTTTAGCCTTCTAGCCATTATGTTGCATATCACATCTCACAGCAAAATCAATATGTACCATAGACATAGATAACCAAGATTTGTTATTTGAGATGAAATAAATAAATAAATAAATAAATAGACCCTAGCTTCAAGTCAAAAGACTAGGAGCTCAGTAACTCTATCGATAGCATATCTGTTTTTAAATTTAAAAAAAATCCAAAAGAATCATCTCATCAAGAAACTCGGTTAGAATTATATTAAACATAATAGTCAAGCGATTCTCCAGCTATTTGAGATTAGAAGTAGGAATTTATCTTCATCAACAATTTCAACAATGGTCTAGGTCCTTTATACTAAAAGCTTCCAGAAAAAATTAAAATTCTGAACTAACATACAAATCTCAAGGTAAACCCTTCAAAAGCCCTAACTGTTAGAACTCAGAAGATTGGAAAACAAAATTGAAAAATAACTCAATCATGAATTCCAAAAATGTAAAGAATCTTAAGAATAATTGAAAGAAATAGTAAGTTTCAATACTAAAAGACTACTGTAAAGCTCAATTAGTAAAGAAAGGACCAAAGTTGGCAAAAAAAATTCATTGCATGTCAAAAGACGCTAAAACATTCCTTGCTTCAGCGATTAAAAAAATCAAAAAATGAATTGGACAATCAAAATCTTACCTCAACTTGTTAAAAAATTATATATATGGTCCCATATGTGTGAATGAACGATGTTCCTAGACAGTGAAAGGATCTCCTGAGTAAAGTAACATGTTCACATCCATTATATAACATGAATAGAAGACCCAAAGGACAGACCCAATATTGAATTGAAACAATGATACTAATGGGGGAGACAGGATTTGGGAATATTAAACTGTTAAAAAGTAGCAAAAACTTCAAGTGCCCTACAAATTGACCCTCATAGTCTAGGCCAAGTATTTAGGTGGCAAGGCAGATGCATGAAGCTAAGATTGCAAAACTCATTAGACTTTGACAGATAGTGTAGTATACCAATTTACTTTTAAATTCCACAGCAATATCTTCCGCATTTTGAGGAGGAAAAGGAGACTGAGTGTGTAATAGATGGCTGCAATCCTATTAACCAAGTAGGTGTGGAAAAATAGTTAACATTTTCTTTTATGTACTTTTCTTGCATCTCTATCTCAAACATCATATGGAGAAAATCAAGAGGTGGCAAAGGGAAGGTCTCTTTACCAATATTTGAAAATTGAAAGAACAAATTTTGGTACAGCTGCCTTTAGGTGGTGAGCTATAGACAAAGCAATAACTTGAATACTAAGCAGCCTTTGTGCATAATTGTCCACTTCAATCCCAATCTAGGCACTTGGGAAGCTGCCCTTCCTAAAGTTTATGAAAACAGCATGTGCCAATGTAGTTGGGCTGCCAAATCACCTAAAGTGGGACTATCTGGTAGCCTAGGCAGCTTTGTCAAAGAATAATGCATAAAACCATAAGAGAAGGTGCATATCGCTTAGAACACTAGGTTCATATATCAACAAGACCATTGTGATATGCCTTAGAACAGTAGATTTCGACATTTTTAACAATACCATTACTCATTAAGAAAACACATTTATACGATGGATGTAGCAGATACCAAAAACTAGTGACACGAATATGAGAATTGGATTCAGACACATATCCAAGCATCTAATTCAGCAACAGGAAGAGAAAGATGCTGGAATATGTTGAAAAAAGGAATAATTTCAACTAGTATATTCAAATATTGTACAAATATATTATTATTAAAAATATTAAAAGATATTATTTGTTAAGGTCTTTCAGCATGCATGTTTTTGACCAAACTCTCAAATTAGCTTAATGACTTCAGAAATAATGACTTTTGTTCTCGAAAAATAACAAAAACCTGCCTTTTCTAACACTATCATAGTGATGTTAAACTCGTTGCCGGAAGAATCCAACTATACCAATTCACAAACTGCGGCAAAAGCATTTGATGAGCATCTGAATATCTCACATGTAACTGATTTCAGATATGTATCCATCATGGATTCTACGAGAACCATGCAAGTATCCAGGGAGCACCGGATATCCTAGGACTGGTTGAGTATACTGTAGGAAGCTCAAGAGAAGCAACAACAAAATGATAAACTAACGAACCAACGTTGATCAGGAAGCAATGTAGAATCTAGACCTTAGAAGCCTGATAAGAAGGCTGTCACGTATGCAGGATAGGAAAGTGTAAAAAAAAAATGAATGGAAGTAGCACAGGCAGGATTAGGAGCACATTATTCTGAAGAACGAGACATGTGATAGGAACTTGTGGCACTGTCGGAAAAATAAATCCAATGGCAAATAAGTTTGAATAAGATGTCATTTATAGCTGAGTACACATGCTTGACTGACTTCAACAGATATTCAAACCAGTATAAAGTTACTACATTTGTTACAAGCAAACCAAGGTCCAATCATTTGTTACACAGAATCAAGTAAAGGGGAAACCCGTTGTTCCTCCAACGCATCAAACGGCCAACAACCCCGTACACAACTATTAGTCAAGCTGACACTAAGCATTTAGAATTTCACCAACGCTCAAACTAAACAACCTCAATATTTTACACATCCTACTCCTACACCATGGCATCGAGCAAATTAAATTCTGAGTACCCACAATAATCGATTTTTATTCACCCTTTCGAGCAATGAAACCCACCAAAATCACAAAAATCCATCAAAACCCAATTCAATTACCAATGACACGACAACAACCCCAATCGAAGTCCACCATATTCCAGCACAATCCCACCACACCCAATACCCAAATCTCCCCAAAACCCCAAATCGACCAATACTCGCCAAATTAACGAAAACCCCTCTAAATCGACCCAAAAACAATCCAAACACCGATAAATACACCAAAAACAAGACGAAAAAAAGGGGAGAAAGGCCGAAATCTTACATTGCTTCCCTTCCAAACTTGATAGACTCGTTGTGCCATGAAGAACCAAACCCACTGCGACTACGCCGGAAGGGAATCGAAGACATCGAACTCGCTCATCCTCCTCGAGCCCTCGAAATCGATGACAAAAGCAGCAGGAAAAGATATTAAAGGTTAGATTTTGCAGCGCTTTTTGGTCTTCCCTTCTGAAATAAGTTGAGAACGAAATGATTTTTTCCCCCCTTTTCTTCCCTCCTCCCCTTTTTCTTTGTTTTTCTTGGCTTCGATATTCGATCGAAGGCTGTTGAAAGCTGAGGTAGAGTGAGGTGTAAAACAGGGTCTTTTCAGAAGAAAAAAAGAAGGGAGAATACTCTCTCCTCTCTCTCCTCTCTCCCTCTATTTTTATTTCTCTCTCTTGCCCTCGGTGGTTTAATCGGGGCTATACCGGCCTGTTACGCAACTGAAAAAAAAAAAAAAAAGGGAGGTTTTTAATAGGGTGGGATCCAGCCAAGAGCAAGGACAGTGGTTGTATCTTTCACCCGAATGAAAGATTTACCTTCCTTCGCAAGAATCCACCGTTGGATCATGCAACAGGATTGTGTGGATGCTTTGCGATCGGTGCAAGAATCGATCCAACGTTCTATGTTGCGATTGAAGATAATCGTTGGTTTGCGCAAAGGATACCCGGACCAGATGGCCAGTGGCAATAATTCCTTGGTTCCCGGCTTCATACCCCAGAGACAGTCCCCTTCTTTTTGGATTTTTTTTTTCTTTTTTTTTTATTTAAGTGAGGAAGTAATAATTTATGAGGATTCTTAATTCTTAAATACACTATCTTGGCAGGTACAAACTGGCTCCTCCCTGTGCTTATCAAAATAAAGTACCGAAGAGGGTTAATTAACAAGATTAGATTTGCTCAGATTCCATTTCAAAAATAAGATGTGCCAAGTACATATCAGGTGGAGGGGCTTGGATGCTGCCAAGTAAAAGGTAAAGGAGAGTAGTTTGTTTAACCAGCAAAAAACCATCCAAAAAAGTTGATGAATGATTTTGTTGGGTTAAAGATATGGAATTCTTAATCCAGATAATTTCATTTGAGGAGAAGGATAAGATAAAGTTAACAAACCTGCAGATTTATTTCTCTTTTTACCTTTTTTTTACACTTTTTTCATAAGTTTATTAGACTAATCATAGGATCATCAATTAAACTGTAAATGATTTTAGTAGCTGGTTAGCTGGTTGAAGATGGATGATGCATCTCGAAGGATGGATGATGCAATGTAAAACCATGGAAATGCATAAATCATTTAAAAATACAGGTGCACAGTCCTTGAACCAAGAATTTTTTTGTCGAACTAAATAAATCTCGATTTTAATTTTTTTGTGGGGATTATGAGGACTATAACATAAGAATCCTCCAATCTGATAATAAATACTTATTATTAGGTGCTTGCTGGTAAACCAAAAACAGTTTGCACTGTGCTGTAATTTGCCATGAAGAAGTAAAAATTGTTTGCTACTACTTGTAGGATTTTAATAGGAGAACTTTGAATCCATTCTTTTCTCAAGCATGAAGTATAGAAGTAATGCACCATTGTATAGATTATAGATTAGTGTCACGCCCCGATCCGAAATTTGAATCGAGGTCATGGCAACCGCCGCATACTCATAAAATTTTTTTTTTTTCATAAGCATGCAAGGCATCTCATCATGATATCTTACACATAAAGTTAAATAATTTTAATAATCAAATCTTGATTCAAATAACAAATCAAAAACTCAGTGTCCAAAAAAAATAACTGTCTGACAAAGTCAACACTTAAAATAAAAGTCTTGAATCAATTCTAAAAAAGTCCTAAATCAAATGACTAACTCCATCTCTAATCGCTCTCCCAACCGAAATCCCGCATCATGCTAATTTTCTGGATCTGTAAGAAAAACATAAAACTCATCATGAGCTAAATAGCCCAGTAAGCAGTGTATACCTTTAACTGAATAAATCAGATAAATAATACTATACATATCGATTTACTGATAATAACAAAATAATATATAATTTCATGAAATCATAATCATACTATCAATTATATATAAAATTTAATTCATCATAATTTCAAATTATGCTTATCATCTTAATTTCATCAATTTCTTAAGTTCTTCTTACTAACCATGACTATGACCACATTTTTCCTGTGGCAGGATCATAAATACCGCATATCTGCTTGCGGTAGACCGCGAATCATCTAGCAGCCAAGTCCTTTGGAACCGCTGGTCTCGCTGGCGGTTTGTCACTCGTCTCTCTGGCGACATGTCGCTGGTCTCGCTGGCGACATAAATCCTCAGGACAATCAATTACCAACGTATTGCCCCCATTGACGGAGTCCTTTACACAGTCAGGTTGTCAATTTCATATTGTCTTCCAATTATATATTTTTTTAAAAATAATATAAATAATTGATATTCGAGTCGAATCAATCATATCATTCTTTATGATCATACATCAACATAATAATTGTTCAACAAATAACTTCAATCATATATAATTTCTACAATTAACTTCAATCATAAACAATTTCAACAATTATTTTCAATAAATATTTTCAATCACAAGCATGCCATGAATTTATTTAATTTAAAATTTATAATTTATCAGATAAATTCAATAAAAGTAAACACTACTTACCTTAAAAGAAAATCCAAACTAGAATTCTAGAAATCTTGAAAATCCTTCTCCGGACCTGGTACGTCAAATATCATATTTTTTTGATCAAAATTTCATCGAAATAATTAAAATTTATTAAAATCTAATGTCCCCACATGGATTAACTAGACGACAGCATCCAGGATTTTCGGACTGATCTATGAAAACTCTTCTTATATTTTATTATTTATTTATTTATTTATTTATTTTAATTCTATAAATCCTAAAAATCTAAGAGAGAGAGAGAGAGAGAAAGTTTCTCTCTCCTTTTTTTTTCTCTCTCTTCTTTTTTTTCTTTTCTTTTCTTTTTTTTCTTCTTTTTCTTTTTTTTCCTTTTTTTCTTCTTTTTCTTTTTTTTTCTCTCGGGCTCCTTCATGGCCGAGACAGGGGACCGACGGGTCTGCTGCCTTGATCGCCGTTCAGGCCACGACCGACATGGCAGATCCGACGGCAGAGGGGGACCACTCTCCGAGTTCGGAGAGGTAAGGCCGGCGGTCGGTTGTGATCGCGACGTCGAAAAATCCAAGGGAAGAAGAGGCCAAAACAGGGGTCTTTTTTCGACCAAGAATCGACGACACCCATCGCCGGCAGTCGCGCACAAAGGCACGGAAAGAAGGAGAAAGAAGAGAGGAAGGGAAGGAAGGCTTACTTCGACCTCCGGTGACCTCGTCGGTGAGCAATCACGGCGAGAACAAAACGAGTGTCCGCGGCTCCAATCGAAAAATCAGGGAGAAAGAGAGGGAAAAAGGATCGATGATCGGCTTCTAAGGAGGGGGAGGGTCTTTTTATAGAGAGCCTAGGACTCCTGATAGTCCTAGGACTCCGATCTCCGAGATTTGATCGGAGAAGAAGACTCCTACCGAGAGTCTTCTTTCCGATCCCCTGTTTCTCTCTATTTTTTTTTTTGGGCTTGGGTCTTGCTAGATGGGCTTGGGCTTTGGGCTATAACAATCTTCACCCCTAAAAAAAATTTCGTCCTCGAAATTTTTCATACCTGTAGTCTCGAAGAGCTGGGGATATTTTTGCTTCATTTCTTCCTCTAGTTCCCAAGTAGCTTCTCTTTCCGAATGTCGACTCCACTGTACCTTGACATAAGGAATGTTGCGACATCTTAGCACTTGTTCTTTATGGTCCACGATTCGTATCGGATATTCTTCATATGATAGATCTTTTCTGGCTTGCACTGGTTCAAGTTCCACGATGTGACTTGAGTCTGGTAAATATTTTTTTAACATAGAAACATGAAAAATATTATGTACTCCTGCAAGTGAAGGTGGTAAGGCAAGTCTATAAGCCATCTCACCAATTCTTTCCAAAATCTCAAACGGACCCACATATCTAGGATTTAATTTGCCACGAATGCCAAATCTTGAGATTCCTTTTGAAGAAGATACCTTGAGAAATACATGGTCACCAATTTAAAATTCTAATTTTCATCTCCTGTTATCTGCATAACTTTCTGTCTGCTTTATGCTGTCCAAAGTCATTCTTTAATTAATTGAATCTTCTCGACTGCTTGTTGAACAAGTTCGGAACCCAATATTCTCCGCTCACCAACATCATCCCAGTGAATCGGTGATCGACATCTTCTACCATATAATACTTCATAAGGTGCCATACCAATGCTGGCCTGATAACTGTTATTGTAAGCGAACTCAATCAAAGGTAGATGCTCATCCCATGAACTTTTCATATCCAAAATACAAGTTCTCAACATATCTTCTAAGATCTGAATGGTTCTCTCTGACTGACCATCAGTCTGTGGATGAAAAGCTGTACTGAAGTTCAATTTTGTTCCTAATACCTTGTGTAAGCTCTTCCAAAACTGTGATACAAATCTGGTATCTCGATCCGATACGATGGTCACTGAAATTTTATGTAGCCTTACAATTTCTTTCATATATAATTTTGCTAGTCTTTCCAAAGTAAATCCCACTCTAATTGGTAGAAAGTGTGCAGACTTTGTCAATCGATCCACAATCACCCAGGCTGTATCATTTTTACTGGGAGTCTTCGGTAGTCCAGTTACAAAGTCCATAGTGATATGTTCCCACTTCCATACTGGAATATCAAGAGTTGAAGTAGTCCCGCAGATCTCTGATGTTCAGCTTTAACTTATTGACATATCAAACATTGAGCCATGAATTGAGCGATCTCTCTCTTCATATTATTCCACCAGTACATTTCTTTAAGTCTCTATACATCTTAGTACCTCCCGGATAACTGTATAACCGGTCTGATGTGCTTCCTGAAGTATTTCATGCTTGAGTATTGAATCATTGGGTACGCAAATTCTATTTTCGAACCTCAACGAACCATCATCATGTATCTTGAATTCAGATTGAACACCAGCTTCCACTGAATTCCTTATTTTCATTAGTTGTGGATCATCATTCTGGGCAACTGTAATTCTTTCAATGAGTGTTGGCTGAACCCTCATGTTGGCTAATCATACTGTTGAGTCATATATTCAGATGTCTAATTTCAGTTTTCTTATATCCTCCAATAATTGACTTTGATGTGTGATTAAAACTATCAAATTTTTCACGAATTTTCTACTAAGGGCATCAGTAACGACATTAGCTTTTCCGGGATGATAATGGATTGTTAAATCATAATCTTTCAACAGTTCTAACCACCTTCTCTGTCTCATGTTTAATTTCTTCTGCGTAAAAATATACTTCAAACTCTTATGATCAGTAAACACTTCACACTGCACACCGTATAAGTGATGTCTCCAAATTTTTAGAGCAAAAATCACTGCAGCTAATTCCAAATCATGTGTCAGATAATTCTATTCATATGGTTTCAATTATCTTGAGGCGTAGGCCACTACCTTACTATGTTGCATCAATACACAGCCTAGTCCCTTTTTAGATGCATCACTATATATTGTGAATCCTTCATCCCCTGTTGGTATAGTAAGGATAGGGCTGAAACTAATCGTTATTTTAACTCTTGAAAACTCTGTTCACAATCTTCGGTCTACTCGAATTTAATCTCTTTTTGAGTAAGACAAGTCAAAGGTGCAGCTATACTGGAGAATCCTTCTACAAATCGTCTGTAATATCCTGCATTTCCAGAAAGCTTCGAATCTCGGAGATATTTGTAGGTCTATTCCACTGCATCACAGTTTCACTTTTGTTGGATCCACAGAAATTCCATCTTTAGACACGATGTGTCCTAAAAAGACTATTTTGTCCAACCAAAATCACACTTCTTAAATTTGGCATAAAGCTTTTCCTTCCTCAATATTTGTAGTACACACCGTAAATATTCTTCATGTTCCAATCTGCTCCTTGAATATATCAAGATATCATCAATAAATACGATAACAAACTTATCAAGATAGGATCTGAATATTCTGTTCATTAAATCCATAAAGACCGCTGGAGCATTGGTTAACCCAAATGGCATGACAAGAAATTCATAATGTCCATAACGAGTTCTAAATACAGTCTTTGGTATGTCTTCAGTTTTGATTTTTAACTGATGATATCCTGAACGAAGATCAATTTTAGAAAAAAACTTGTGCACCTTGCAGCTGATCAAACAAATCATCGATTCAAGATAGAGGATACTTATTTCTGATAGTGTTCTTATTCAACTCTCTATAGTCGATACAAAGTCTCATACTACCATCATTCTTCTTCACAAATAAGACTGGAGCTCCCCAAGGAGATACACTAGGCCTTATAAAACTTTTATCCAACAAATCCTGTAATTGATCTTTTAACTCCTTCAACTCCATAGGGGCCATTCGGTAAGGAGCTTTAGAAATCGGACTGGTATTGGGTGCCAACTCAATGGTAAATTCAATTTCTCTATCTGATGGTAGTCCGGTTAAATCATCAATGAATACATCCGAAAATTATTTACGATAGAAATATCCTGTAACTTTAATTCATCATGTTCTTTATTTTTTATTAATACTAGGTAACCTCTACATCCCTTTCTTAGCATCTGTCTAGCTTGCACAAATGAAATAATACGTGGAGGGGTGGTTCCTGTACTTTCATCAAAATGAATGTTAATTTTTTCGGTATGTGAAAGTTCACTCTCTTTCCATAACAATCCACAAAGGTATGGTAAGTAGCAAGCCAATCCATTCCTAGAATGACATCGAAATCATACATATCTAGGACCACCAAATCTGTCGGTAATTCTCTTTCTCCTATTCTGATATTACATGACTTGCACATACTTTCGGTACTTAAAATACCACCTACTGGTGTCTCAACATATAATTTGATTTTCATAGGTTCACATACTATATCATGTTGTCTAATAAAAGTAGTGGATATAAAGGAGTGTGTAGCACCAGAATCAAACAAAACTGAAGCATGAATACCAGATACAGGAATGATACCTGTCACCACAGTATTAGAGGCCTGAGCATCCTGTTGTGTGAGTGCATAGATCCTTCCTTGAGTTTTCGACTTTTGACCTCCGTTATTTGTTTGTGTGGGTCTATTCTCATCCCTCTGGGGGCAATCTGCAATCTTGTGTCCTTTCTGTCCACATCTAAAATAAGAACCAGTATTCCATGGGCAATTAGAAGACTCATGCTTTCTTCGGCCACATCTCGAACATCTAGCTGTCTCATTCTCACGATTCTTATCAATTGCTGGCTTCTTTGCTGGACCCTTATTGTTCTGATTTCGTCCTTGAGTTTCACTAAACTTATTTCTCTTCTTCTGATTCCTTTCTCTCTTCGCATGTGCTTCATTAACTTTCCTCTCAATTATTAGAGCTTTATTCACAACTGAGGCATAAGTAGTTAACTCATAAGGTACAACTTGTCTTCTAATTTCTGTCTTCAGTCCCATTTCAAATTTGTGTACTCTGTCTTGCTCAATCTCAACTAATCTTGGAACAAACTTGGCTAACTCCATAAATTTAGCTTCATATTCTGCAACAGATCTGTTCTCCTGTTTCAGATGAATGAACTCCTGCTCTTTTTATATTCTGTCACTTCGAGGGAAGTATTTGTCAAAGAATTCATCTCAGAATCTCTCCCAAGTGAGTGGTATCCTATCGTGTTCATATTTTTGTTCAAGTATACGCCACCAGTTGTATGCCTCGCCTTGTAACAAATAGGCTGTGTAGCGGATCTTCTCTTCATCGTGGCATTCTAGCACGGCGAATGCCTTCTCCATTTTCATAATCTAGTTATCTGCTTCCAGTGGCTCGATGGTCCCTTTGAAGGCTGGAGGGGCTAGCTTTTTAAACTCGATAATATTGTTTCTCTACATTGGATGTTCTCTATGTCCAGGTGTTGGTGGAAAATGCTGACGTGGCTGTGCATGTTATTGTTAAAGTAACTATTGTTGTGTTTGAACTACTCCGATCAGAGTTTGCATTAGTTGAGTCATGTTCGGCTCCTCCTGTACTGTCGGAGTATTTTTGGTAGGATCAAAGATTTCCTCCTACTGAGTTGTGCCGCTATTTAATTGGGGAGTGTTATCGCCAAGTGGATTTGATGTCCCTCCTACCGCTCCTTGAGTATTCTTCGTTCGTCGTGGAGGCATATTGACCTATGATAAATTGAGGTAATAATTTATCCTTAATAAGGTTATAACTTACTTGTGACAGGTCAAATCATAATCATCATAACTAATCTTTCAATTTCCTAATATTTACCCATCACTCGCTCACTCTATTCTACATGTCTTTATCTATCTACTTATGCTCTGATACCATATTAATTGTTACGCCCCCGACCCGAGATTTGAATCGAGGGTCATGGCAACCACCGCATACTCATAAAAATTTTTTTTTTTCATAAGCATGCAAGGCATCTCATCATGATATTTATACATAAAGTTAAATAATTTTTAATAATCAAATCTTGGTTCAAATAATAAATCAAAAACTCAGTGTCCAAAAGAAAATAACTGTCTGACAAAGTCAATACTTAAAATAAAAGTCTTGAATCAATTCTAAAAAAATTCTAAATCAAATGAGCTAACTCCATCTCTAATCGCTCTCCCAACTGAAATCCCGCATCATGCTAATTTTCTGGATCTGTAAGAAAAACATAAAACTTATCATGAGCTAAATAGCTCAGTAAGCAGTGTATACTTTTAACTGAATAAATCAGATAAATAATACTATACATATCGATTTACTGATAATAACAAAATCAATATATAATTTATGAAATCATAATCATACTATCAATCATATATAAAATTTAATTCATCATAATTTCAAATTATGCTTATCATCTTAATTTCATCAATTTCTTAAGTTCTTCTTACTAACCATGACTATGACCATATTTTTCCTATGGCGGGTCATAAATACTGCGTATCTGCTTGCGGTAGGCCACGAATCATCTGGCAGCCAAGTCCTTTGGAATCGCTGATCTCGCTGGTAGTTTGTCGCTGGTCTCTCTGGCGACGTCGCTGGTCTCGCTGGCGACATAAATCCTCAGGATAATCAATTGCCAACGTATATGCCCCCATTGGCGGGGTCCTTTACACAGTCAGGTTGTCAATTTCATATTGTCTTCCAATTCATATATTATTTTTAAAAATAATATAAATAATTGATATTCGAGTCGAATCAATCATATCATTCTTTATGATCATACATCAACATAATAATTGTTCAACAAATAACTTCAATCATATATAATTTCTACAATTAACTTCAATCATAAATAATTTCAACAATTATTTTTAATAAATATTTTCAATTACAAGCATACCATAAATTTATTTAATTCAAAATTTATAATTTATCAGATAAATTCAATAAAAGTAAACACTACTTACCTCAAAAGAAAATCCAAACTAGGAATTCTAGAAATCTTGAAAATCCTTCTCTGGACCTGGTACGTCAAATATCATATTTTTTTGATCAAAATTTCATCGAAATAATTAAAATTTATTAAAATCCAATGTCCCCACATGGATTAACTAGACGACAGCGTCCAAAATTTTCGGACTGATCCATGGAAACTCTTCTTATATTTTATTATTTATTTATTTATTTATTTATTTTTTAATTCTATAAATCCTAAAAATCTAAGAGAGAGAGAGTAGAGAAAGAAAGTTTCTCTCTTCCTTTTCTTTTTCTCTCTCTTCTTTTTTTTTTCTTTTCTTTTCTTTTCTTCTTTTTCTTTTTTTTTCTTCTTTTTCTTCTTTTTCTTTTTTTTTCTCTCGGGCTCCTTCATGGCCGAAACAGGGGACCGGCGGGTCTCCTGCCTTGATCGGCCGTTCAGGCCACGGCCGGCATGGCAGACCCGATGGCAGAGGGGGGTCACTCTCTCGAGTTCGGAGAGGCAAGGCCGGCAGTCGGTTGTGATCGCCGGCGTCGAAAAATCCAAGGGAAGAAGAGGCCAAAACAGGGGTTTCTTTTCCGATCAAGAATCGGCGACACCCGTCGCCGGCAGTCGCACACAAAGGCACGAGAAGAAGGGGAAAGAAGAGAGGAAGGGAAGGAAGGCTTACTTCGGCCTCCGGTGACCTCGTCGGTGAGCAATCACGGCGAGAACAAAACGAGTGTCCGCGGCTCCAATCGGGAAATCAGGGAGAAAGAGAGGGAAAAAGGACCGATGATCGGCTTCTAAGGAGGGAGAGGGTCTTTTTATAGAGAGCCCTAGGACTCCTGGTAGTCCTAGGACTCCGATCTCCGAGATTTGATCGGAGAAGAAGACTCCTACCGGGGGTCTTCTTCCCGATCCCGTGTTTCTCTCTGTTTTTTTTTTTTGGACTTGGGTCTTGCTAGATGGGCTTGGGCTTTGGGCTATAACAATTAGCGATCTTGATAAAATGAAGTCATGGATCAAATCCAGTGGCTCTAACAGATCATACCCATTTTATGACAAATTATCGCATGTGAATATAAATAGACATGGACCATATAAGTACTTAGGTGCCATCAAAAAAGTTCATGCCAAAAAAAAAAAAAAAAAAAAACATCTGGGCTCTCAGGGCATCCCATGCTTATAAATCCAAATAATTAGTGGTGCATGAAACTTGCCAAGCCCTCCATTATATCTTAAGCCATAAAATATATACAGGTGGGTGAATATTGGATGGTAAGGCCGCAAGAAAGTTAGCACGGGCAGAACACAAAAGACAAGTGACAAATTAAGTAAATATGCCGGTGCACCACCCAGTCAACCAAGTAACAAGTCTTTGAAATTTGCCTCACCTTACTGGAGAAGTGTCATGAAAACACGTAAGCAGCCATTTTAACCTCGGCAAGGGTGGTCAGGTGGCATTTTGGTATGATATGTGGGTCAGGGACCATCCTCTTAAAGAAAGGTTCCTTCTGGCATTCCTCTTCTCCAAGCATCCAACGCTCTCAGTAGCAAGTTATCTTGAAGAGGCACAAACCGATATAATGAGCAATCACTGTCTCAACTCAAGAATCTATGCAGAACTTTCTGAGTAGCAAAACATCGTGGACTCAATATCTCTATCCTCGGACGAGGACTCAGTTTTATGGAAATGGAGTAACAAAACCATATTCTTGGTACAGTCCTTAGCAATGGTGGGATACACTCAGTATTTGGAGTCATAAACTGGAAGCTTCCAATCCCAGAAAAGGTAAAAATTTGTAATTAGTTTGCTTTCAACAATAAATTGCTTACAGCGAAGAACTTAAAGAAGCAGATGTGGGGAGTGTGGCAACAGATCTTGTGTAGGGTCCGATCAGCCACGATGCCGATATCAATTGAAAATTACTGGAATGTGTGGAGGAATAGGTTTCAAGATAAATGGGAAAGAATGGCACGGGACTCTTTGTTCTCAACCTGTTGTTGGAGCAGGTGGCTTGAATAGGATCTTCAGGCAGGTGGCCACCGCACTCTCATCTCTATTTCAAAAAATAAGAGGCCTGTATCAAAACTGGACAGAAATCTGCAATGGGAAAGCTAAAGAAGCATCAGCCAGTACTATCCAATGATGTGGATACAAATCAATTGAAAACTTAAACACCAACAAGTGATGAAATAAGGATGTGGAAGAGCAAGAATAACCAGTACCTGAAGTTTGCAAAAAACTTTACACCCACTCAGCTCTAAATAGGAAAAAGGGTGGTCCCTTTAGTTGTGAGTATTGGAAAAAACTAAGGTTAAACATAAGCACTCTTTGGATCTTTTTGTTAATGCCACCTTAGCGAACTAATTAGGTTGGGACACCACTTCGGTGTTTCCAATGGCGTCCCACCGGCATAGTCCACATATAATTGTGTCTTATGGTGGGATTTCTGTACATAAAACATTCTCCAGAATAAATTTAGGGTGGCTTCCCCTCCCTTTCAATTTAAAAAAAAAAAAACAAATAAGTAAATATTCTATCACAAAATCGAGAGCTACATTCCATTCCTTTGTCATCTAATTAGTGAAAAAGATGATAAATTAAAGCTCCCTCAAAATTTTATAAGCTATTCTACGACCACTGTTAAGATGGGCTGCTAACAAACATATTTAAGTTCTTCAGCCGTCACATCTCGACCATGGTATCTTAGACTTGAAACAATGGAAGGTGTAAATTGGTTTGGCTTTCTTGGAGATACCAAGTGGCACATTGCAAGTCGGTCTGGTCGATCGATTTGCTTGTAGAAGATTGGACCCCGGTTTGACATAGCTAAGAGGCTAATGTACAACATTAATCTCTTAAGCATCAAGATATTCTTGTCGGTAATCCTACCACTTGGGAAAAATACTTTAAGAGGACATCCAAGTTTGCACCTTCTCACACATAGGCCTATCATGGAGAGGGTATATGAATTATTTAGGTATTGCCAAGAGTTGATAGGTGAATACTTCATCAATGTTTGTTTTATGTATTGTCTGTCCATGTATTTCATGGGACACTTGGCAAGTGAATGAGGACCCAAAAGACCTTGGATAGTGTCTGAGATAGATATGGGCTTAGCCCCAAAGACTTCATTAAGACAACCACACAAGTCTCTTGGATATTCCCTTCTTTTGGGTTTGGTACCTAGATCCAGCTGAAGCAACTTATCTAAATTATGTATATAGGTTGTCATAAAAAAAACTTGTAGAAAGCTCCTTTGGGAAAATCAAATATAGGGAATGCCAAGTTGAATGCATAATTTCTCATGAATCATGTACTCATGCTATGCTTCCTATGAGATGTGTCATTTTTAACTCAAAAATGCCAAAGATCCATTTTAAGTTTTAACCTGCAGCATATATATTTTCTATAACTTAGCTATATGGAAATTTTCTCAAATTTGCTAGATCTGCTTGAGACGCTCTTTCCATTCATAGCCAACCATCAATCCCTTGGAATTTGTCAATTAGATGGAAGCTAAAGATTCTTTGTCAATGATAATAATTTCTTGCTAGTTGTGTCAAAAGATCTATGTTTAAATATCGTCTTCACCAGATTGGCCGGGCCTTCTGACAACTATTGCGGGAGCTTTATCTAAGAGGATCAGTGAGGACCGGTGGGACCCGAAGTGAGGCCCATTATTTCGTTATGTATCGAATGACTTCCTTCAGTGTGGTTTTTTTTTTCCAATTCTAGGATAATATATCTACCACTGGGATTGCACTCGTTTACCTTCACTCTACGATGCAGTGGCAACCTTTGAAAGTGAGATCGGAGAGGTTTGAGGGAGACCCCCTTTGCCACGTGTCTTCGATAAGGGTGACGTATGACCCCACCCCCCCCCCAATCCAACATTACTTAAATATAAATGCATATGTTAGATAATTAAAAAAAAGCAATTTACTTAAGGGGTAATATTTAGTTTTTATTTTTATTTTTCTCTCCTCTCTTAAATATCCTTTTACGCCCACCCTTTCATATATATTTAAATGGAGAAGGTGATTATCATTTTCATCCTCTGAATAATACAATACAAGTATAGAAAAAGAAAGAGAGTGAGTAAATTGAATAACAATTGAGAGAATTCAAGTGCATCCATTGAGCATTTCAGCATAGAGATCCGAGTCGATAGAAAAGAAGATTGAGAAAAAAATTTGTCAATCTATTTTGTTGATTTTCACCATATCTAGATTTTGTTAATTTGAGTTTGACTTTTTATTAGAATCCATGTGTAATAGTTTATTATATCTTAAAAATAGACCATCATCGTCTATTTGCACTTATGTAGGATGAACCATGCTCTAAAGGGAGCATTTTTTATACTATGAGTCTGTTTAGGGATGCTGTAGCTTTTGCTTAAAAAGTAGTTTTGATAAAAGCTATGTTTTGAGATCAAAGGTTATTTCAAGATAAATCAATTTTTTATTGTAAACTGTTTGGCTGTGAAGATCCAAAAGCTGTTCTGAAATAGTAAACGTGCTTAGTTGTGTGTTTGATTGGCAAATGCAAAAGTTAATTTTGAATGACAAAATGATTAAAAAGAACAACTATATAAAATAATTCTAAAATTATTTAGATATGACATAAATGAGTACTATGATGAAATAAATTTAATAAAAATCTTATAATATTTTTTACATATCTAATATAAAAATAAAATAAAATTAAATAAATAATTATTAAGCATATTCAATCTAAAGAAGGTTACACTAACATACTTCAATACTTATTTGTTCATTAACAAATCACGTATTCTATCACGTATTTGAGCCATAAAGCTATCATCTTGTGCCACAATGTTTGGTATGAGCTCTTGTATAATATCCTCATGGTTAAGATCGCCCACTACAAATGGTATATAGTCATCATCATTATTTGCTTTATCAAACTCCTCATCATGCTTTGCATGCTTTCTAATATAGCTATGAATTGCCATGCTAGCAACAATAATTCTTGTTTGATCATCCAGCTTACATGGAGGCATTTGGCTAAGCATAACCCATCTATTTTTCCAAACTCCAAATGTAAGCTCTATAATATTTTAGAGTGATGCATGAGCTTGATTGAATACCTCATTTGGACCTTGTAATGGTTGACTGCTACGTTGAAATTGAGGAGCATGTGATCTTTCTCCTTTATAAGGTGTCAAGTACCCTTTCATATTCGGATATCCCGCATCAACAACATAATATTTTTTTATCAAAATATAAATAATATTATATCAAATAGAATAATTATTCATTCCAATACTAAAGTTTGTAATTGAATTTATTTGTTATACTTACCACCTCTTGGATGTGGAAAATTTAAGTCTGATCTTCGTAGAGCCTCAATGAATATACGTGTATCATGAGCAATACCTTCCCAACCAGCCTAGACAAATGTAAAACACATATCAAATCCACATGTTGCCGTAATGTTCTATGTACAATAAGATTTTCTCCTTATATATGAAATTTGCTTATCCACAGGAACCACTACTCGAATATATGTGTTCCATCAATAGCATCAATACAGTCCTGTATATTATATAATACATAGAGACGATAATGAAAATAAAGAAAAGTATAAATAATTTAGATACACAAGAATAAGATATTGTGTTGAATCCTTATTTTGAAATATGGATAAAATTGTTGTCTTTGTCGAATGTATTCAGGGATGATATCATTATAATTTGGTGGAGATCTTATCATATCATATGCAAATTTCTCTGATGCTCAAAGAACTCTATAAAATTGTCTGCTAATAGTCTCCCTAGAATGTTGAAACCATTTTTGAACAAATCTATTACTAACCCCATGGCCTAAGGTTAGCAAAAAAATGGCCATTATTTCTTCGACACTCATTTCTCTAGTACTTGTCAAGCCATACTTGTCTCTAAAGAGACTACAAAGATTTTGAAACACATGTTTTTCCATTCAAAATTGCTCGTAGCATCTATTACGAAGTCCATTCAAGATATCCATAATCCACATATGACCAACATATGGAGAATCTCAACAAGGCTCTTTATAAATATATTTGAGAAAATAATCGGCACATGCTGCTATACCAGCTAGTACAAGTACATCAAGCTCAATATTATTTTCATTATTCTCCTCTTCAATATTATTATTTAGTTGAAAAGAATCAGTCCATTCATTCCGATCCATATTCACTGTCATTAATTGAAAAAAAAAAATAAATCATAATCAATTAACAGTATGTCTTAAAAAACATAAATATAAAATTGAAGTACTATAATTTATATGCATGTAAAAATATAAAAATAATCATGCACCTACCAAAACATCATATACCACCACATCATGATCTTACAAAATTATAAGAATTATTTCCATCCAAGCATAAAATAATATTTTCAAAATTAACCAAATAGTAAGTGTTGAGAATACAATATTTATGATCCATTAAATATAATAAACTTATTCTAATAACAATTCAACAAAGTCTCAAACAATCATGTCTGCATTATAAAGTCAAGAAATTGAAACTATCTGAAACTAAGTGGTTAAGCCGATAGGGAGATTGTTGTTCTCTGTCATAAAATGATCTAAGTCAAGCAAGCTGTACAGTTGGATCAGCCAATGCAACAAATATCTCTCGACATTCACAATGCAAGAACATTTGAGTTCCTAGTAAAAAGAGATCACTTCCGCGCTCAACTCCTGAGAGTGTGCTAAGAAAGTTTACCACCTCTGAAATGCTACAACCAGGAGGTCACGTCTAATTGAGGTGGCCGTGCTATGACTTTTCACAACATCAACTAGCCGATCAATTGTCTTGTTCAAAACGGAGGCTGTAGATAATCATTTGCTACCCTTCGAGGTTGATCCTCTTGCCTCCCCTGCTCTCTTACGAGTTGAGATCATTTGTGAGGTATCCCTATGATCCAAGTTAGAAGTTATATTCTCTAATTCCAATATATCCTCATGTCTATCATCATCTCTAACCTCCTCACTTACAGTATTTTCTGATATCTCAAGTGTGACTCCAGAGTTTGGAGCCCAAACTCGCCTCCTCATGGCTACTTGTCCATATATAATTCATCTAAGTCAAAAACAATATTCAAGTCCTTTTTCCCTGTATTTTGCCCACTTTGGACTTCTCTGCATAATATTAAAAATATTCATTAGTATAAATATTATAGCTATATATATAAATCAAATATCATATATATATATATATGTATATAATATATATATATATATATATATATTATAATATATATATATATATATATATATATATATATATATATATATATATATATGTATGATGTATGTGTATACATACCTTAATTTTCTCTTCCCACCGTTCATTTGGAGCATATATAGTTTGCTTTGCATGATCCCAACCTAATCCGGTTTCTTTATCCACTAACGTGTTCCAACTTTGCCACTCCTTTGCATTATCCCAATGATTTTTCAACTGCATCCTATCCTAGTTTTTTTTGGCCTCCTCATTAAATCTTTTCACCTATAAATTCCATCCATCTTTCGTGAAATGAGTATGTATTCGGCCTGTGCCCAGCTCTTACAAGTTCCTTACAATGCTTAACAAAAATGGCATGGCTCTTACTATCCCAGACTGCTTTATCCTTAATTCCCTGTTCATTACTATCATCAATATCTTTCCTTTTATCTTTTATTGTCTTTCAACTTTGTGCCTTTGAAATATGGGATATACTTTGCTGATCACTTGCCATTTTCAGGACTACCAAAATATTTTAAAATTTAACATCAATATAAATGCTGAAAATTTAATGGCGAAAAATATTTGTAGAGAAGGAACAAAGTATTTACAAAAGAATATTTAACGACTAATGACTAAGAGGAATAGAACTATTATAAAAATCAAGACACAGAGAGGTAGGTAGGACGTATTTCTTAAACCAAAAAAAGAACTTCCTTTATTTCTTCAATTTTTAAAAAATTTTGTTGCTTGTTTCATTTACGTAGACTTTTTTTTTAAAAAAAAATAATTTTTCTTCTACATAGAACTAATTAATGGGACATGATAAATAGCAGTAGTTGTATTCCTCTTTCACAATTCATGAACTAATTAACGTCATTATGGGACCAATTAGGATGCATAGATTTGAGCAAAGCTGCAACTCTTGCTACATGTGGACAAGCCATTGAGGTTCCTAAGCCAAAAATATAAAAGTTCTCATTTGCTGACTCCTGGTGCGATGATATGGGGCTGTTAAAATGTGAGCCATTAGAGATTGAGAGACTATACAACCAAAACTTTGAAAGGTTCTGCTTTGTATTTATAAAAGAGTAGGATTGTTTGAAGCATTAATCTTACAATGCAATTTTAGATGTATTTAATGGTATGTATTTAAGAATTTTTTAGAAAGAAAGTATGAAAGGCCACATGCCCTGTCATATGTTCAATTCAATAATACATGATGACTAATGGTAAAATAGTGCCTAGAAATCAACCAGACACTTGGATAAATAAATTAGTTTATTTTAAAGTTGAAGGATATTGGGATGTGACTATTCGTCACCAATACAGAGCACCTTATGATGGCAATATGTGATCAATATATTTTGAATAAATTATATTTTAGATCTTTGAACTAAGTTGAATTTTTTTAAATGATCCATAAATTACAAAATCCTAAACTTTAGCTCTCAAACTATCTGAACCGATTTAATATTGCCTTCAAATACTATTCTGATGGTTTTTTCTCATCGAAATCTGATGTGACAAAGTTCGATGTCCTTATGGAGTATCCCTTGCTTATATGAATAAGCCATGTTATCTTCTTAATTCTTTCTTATTTTAAGCCACGTCATATTCTTCTTTCCCAAATACCGAAATCCCTAATATCTCTTCTTCTCCAAATCTTCATCTTCTTCCTCAAATCTCTCATCTTCTTATTCTTAAAATTCCAATGGAAAGAACCAAGCAAAGAAATTGATGCCGGCTCAGCGAGAGGTGTTGGAAGGAGGCAATGGGAGACGAATGGAGGAGAGAACCAAGCAAAGGAGGAGGATGGAGCCATGAAGGGAAAGAGGTTTTTCTTTCTTTCTTCTTTTTCCATTGGAGTTTTGGGGATAAGAAAAAGAGGGATAGGAGATGAGAGATTTGAAAAAGGATGGGTAGAGAGAGTTCAGTGAGATGGAAAAGTGAGAAATAAAGAAAAAATGAGAGTGAGAGAGGAGGAGAATGGGCTCGGCCATGGAGGGAAGTGTTTCCTTCTTTTCTTATTTTTCTGTTGGGATTTTGGGAATGGAAGAGAGATAGGAGATGAGAGATTTCGGGCAGAAGATGAAGATTTGAGGAGGAAGATGGAGATTTGGGAAGATGAGACATTAGAGATTTTGACATTTGAGGAAGAAAAAGATGACATGGTTTAAAATAAGGAAGAATAAAATGTCGTGGTTTGACCATGCAAGTAAAAGATATTCTACATAGGCATCAGATTTTGTCAAATCAGATTTTAGTGAGAAAAAATCATCGGAATCAAACATGAGAGCAATATTAAACTAATTTAAATAGTTAAAAAACTAAAGTAGAAAATATTTAAGAAAATCTGACTTAGTTCGGGGACATGGAACATAATTTATCCTATGTTTTTCTACAAGAAAAAGTATGTGGCTAGGGTGAGGATGAGAAATTGCCATGGATTCTACCGATCCTAGTTGGAAAACAGGATGAAACTACACCATTATAATAGGATATATTGCAAAACTGTGGTACTCCCCTACATCTAGATCTCCAAAGCTATGCTAGAGAAGATTGGCAGCAAAAAAGGCATAGTGAGGGATGGAACAGAGAAAACTTACCGTGTATTTCACTGGCAATGCCGCTTGAAAAGGAATGAATGCAAAGCCAAGAGGGTTAGTACTTGATTTCAAATAGGAGAAGAAGAGAAGTGCAAAGTTGTACTTTATTTTAGAAGATTTTGATCAAAATAGAAGAGATCAAAAGAAAAGAGAGGCATCGGGAAGAGAAAAATCGAAGTCTATGAGAAACGGGAGATGGCCAACTTTACATAAATCATGTTTTAGAGAATTCTTGACACAGTTTAAAATTATTTTTGGGTTATCACCAAATACTCAAAAATTTATTTTTAAATCAAAAATTAATTTTGACAAACACAAATGTACTCCCAAACATGCACTATGTCTTGAGCCAGACACCATTTATAATATAACTTTTGTTATATATGCATGCAAAATATTATATATCAAAAAAAGAGACAAACATAATAATATTAAATTAAAAATTTTCAACAATTTTAGAGTACGATACTATTTTTATTTACTGTTATTTTTATGGCATCCTCATTTGATTAAATCTTTGCAAAATTAGAAAGTGTTTTAATAGAATTTTTGCTGTAAGCAATGCCAAATGTGCTATTGGCTGGCCCTTTATAGATTTCTTTTTTTTTTTCTTTTTTTTTTATATGTTTTGTTGTTGAACATCCTAATCTTGGTAAGAAAATTACTATCTTGACCACTGGAGATTCAACAATATAATACAACTACCATCAATATAGAAGCAGACATAAAAAAAATTATTTATCATGGTAGAATTGTTTCTTCACCTTTTGGTACTCTTTATAATATATTTTGTACCACTTATATTATACACCAGTATACTATTTTATGGAACAGCGACAACTTTTTATTGACATATATGAAAAATGCTTCTAATTTAGACTCTATCCAGCATTTTGTAATCCTTTGATAGAGTTGATGATCTAATGTATAATTGAGGCATATATAGGATAGTTATTATAGTAGCATATAATAAATTTGCACCGCTAATAAGTTACTATAAGTCTTTAGCTAAATGGCCAGTGAAACATCACGATCTCTCTACGCAAACTAGCATTTAATTTCAAAAAAATTATCAGCGGAGTATATATTGTTTTATTAAGATAGAACAAGTCAATAAATCATAACATCTTGATATTCTCTGTATTTTTTAAAAAAATCCAAGAGTTTCTAATCCACCTAGCCTCCTCATCATGTTCACTCTCATCCGATCATTGCCGAACGTCCCATCCAGCATATGATATGTTTCCTATTTACATGCACGAACATGCATAAATTCAATCATCCCATGTATTTCTGTTGAAGGTATTAGTACTATTGTCTCTTGCTTTTAGTAGTATTTCTCTGTGCTCGTAAAAATCTATATACTTGCAATGTATGAGTTATGGGATGCATTACAATAAAAATATGACAAGAAAAATATGGGTCTAGAATATACATTATACTTTTAGAGTATAAGATGGCTGATAAAAAATCATTTGTAAAACAACTTATGAAGAAGAAGCATTGGTTCATAATAAGAGCCAAAAAGGAATCAATCTTGATTAAAAATTTTTAGAAACTGCAGTTAATATTAAATTACCTCTTAAGTGAAAACCTTTTATCTTATCATTAAAAAATAAAACAGATTTTCTAACTATGAAAGATTTGTTAATTTCACTTAAATAGAAAGAAAATATAGAGAAAAAGATAAATTGTCTGATGATTTCCAATGCTAGCTAATTAAATCCAGTAGACAAAAAGAAAGATAACAAATTGAGGAATCAAAAATAAGAAAAATATAATAATTTTAAGTTACAATTAAAAAATAATAAAATAAAATAAAAATAAGAGATGCTATTATATTTGTAGTAAATTAAAGCACTTTGCAAGAAATTGTAACTATTAAAAGGATAAGCTCTTAAAGAGTCGAAAAGATTGGTAAGGTCTACGGGTGGATAATTTATCCATATTCTTTTCTATATTGAAATTAGCTCCGAAATCCACTGCCCATTTTTTTTTTCCATTGTTATTTGGGATAAGCTGCTAAGATATTTCTATATTTTTCAAATTTTTTTATTATATAAATATTATTATATATTATATTATATTATGTATATAATAATCATATACTAACATATAATATATTATGTTATATTAAATTATAATATTATAATATTATATATATTATATTATATTATATTATTCTTTAATATAATATATATTATGTCTATATATTATGAGTCTAGGACTGAAATCGAATCATATACGGATCGGATATACCATCATATCTATATCCATATTTATTTTGTTTGACGAAGATACATATGGATATGGATATCATTCGGATACAAAAATTCATATCCATATTTATGTTAAACGGATATAGATACAATTTAGATATTTGAAGTATGGATATAATAATATATATAACTTAGATAATTAATTTTTATAACTATAGAATCAAAGATATTACTAAATAGATGATAAAGCAAGTTAATAACATGTCTACATAGTTGTATATTTTTTTTAAAAAATTAATAAGCACCATTAAAAATTATATACAGTTATATATAGATTTGAATTTTCAAATATGGATTAGATATGTATCTATCCATATCCATATCCATTTTTCTTAGATGGATATGGATACGAATATAGATATTAGTCAAATCCTCAATTTCTGTCCATATTCGGATTTATTTGGATATGAAAATAGATCCGGATGGATAATATTCATACCACTTTTATCCCTACTTTTCCTTATGCTATCATGAGAAAATAAGTTATCCATATAGAGAATATAAGAACATGAGGTAGGTTGGTCAATGAAAAAATTGATCAATTTTTTCAAAGTGTTTACCCATTAAAAAATGACTCCTAAGATAAATTTAGTATATCAATCCACTAATGGATTAACATAGATAGTAATGTACAGGCATATATAATAAATCCATGTTTATTAGGCCTTTAATGAAAAAACTATGATGATAGAAAATTCTAGTGTTATACAAGCGAGAGATAGAGGAAGAGTAGATTTGATACTAATATTTGGCAAAATTCTCACTCTTCACAAAGTACAGTATATATCAAAAGTTAGGAAGAATCTTATTAGTAGTTCTTCATTAATAAGAGATGATTATAAAATGATATTTGAGTCAAATAAAATTATTTTAACCAAAAATCATATTTTTATTGGAAGGGATTATTGTGTTTGGTGGATTACTTAAAATGAATGCAACAAAAGATGAAAGTAATAAAATTAGCTCTTTTATTAACAAATATTGTGTCCTCTAATTTGTGGTATGACAGATTTGATCATGTAAATAAACTAGCATAATATTAAGACAATAATGAATTTATATTTGATTCCTCAATATAATATTCATACAAATTAAAAATATAAGAAGTGTACAATTTAAGCAACCAAGAAAACTATTAAAAATGGTATTTAAAAAATTAAATATTTAGAATTGATGCGTAGTGATATATGGAACTTAATTTTATTACTTTATTAGGTGATTTCTCTAAATACTGTTTTATATATATATATATATATATATATATATATCTTATTAGAATAAAAGAAGAAACTTCTTAAATTGGATAGAAGAGAAGAATATACCTCCAATGAGCTTAATAATTTTTGTAAAACAAATTATATTGTTCATGAAATTTTCTTGTATTATCCATTTAAGTTTAATAAAGTAGCTAAGAGAAAGGATAGAGCTTTGAATTTTTTTTTTTTGTGGATTGAAATGGGAGGCAAAGCCACATATTGGATGTAAGAATAGAACTTTGATTAATATAATTGACCGTATGATTACTAGTTTTGGACATTTGACAATTTATGGGAAGGAACTTTTTTTTCAATTTGTGATATTTTTAATAGGATTGCCTTGAAGGTACTAACCTAACATATGGGGTGGTTTGCTCTTTTAGGGCCTATAACATTGATTCAGACCGGCCCACTCTAAAGGTGTGCTTCTAGATATTTGAGAATATAAATCTAGTCCGTGCATGCATGGCGTGAGCATGGCCGCCAGTTACATGATAAGACAACAACTACCCACAACATACGAGCCACCATTACGGGAGAAATTATCGCATGGACGAGGGCAAACCACGGAGCATAAGCACGGTGGATAACGCGTAGTCGGGAATTGGTGACATGCAAGGGGTAACGTGGCGTGTTATCCACCGTGGAATTGCACGTAGTACGTTAGAACCTGGTCCAATTAATAATAAGCCGCATTACAGTCCACAAAATATGACATACAAAAGACCAAATTAAGCCACAAGAAACAAAGATACGCAGCAGCCCCTTACGAAACAAATTAAGCATCACTTTCTAAGAGACCACAAATCCACCACCCGCCATGATCGCCTAACACTGAGCTCGGATCTCCCCCTGATTCCCCGTTAGCACATCCAGCTGCCCAAGCTTGATCATGGCCGCCGCAAACTTCTCGAAGAACAAAGACTGGTTCACGGCAAAGCTGGTGACGATAGGCCGCGTCCTGGAGTCGGTGTACAAGCTCTGATCCGACGTGAAGAGGCCTTGACGGTTCATGATATTGACGTAGTACTTGTTGTCGAAGGTGTAGGGGGACCGCATATCGAGCACGGTGGCGTTGTCGGTGTTCTTGGCCGGGCAGGTGCGGCGGAGGGATTTGGCGAAGATCTTGCCCATGGTGGGATCCTGGCCGGGGTAGAGGCGGTCGTCGAAGATGTTGCAGTGGCCGATGCCGATGGTGTGGCCACCGGAGAGGGCGACGAGGTCGGTGGCGTCGAGGTGGTGCTTGGACAAGTTACACAGGAGGATGCTGGCGTCGGAGGAGGGAGAAGGGAGGCTGGCGATGGTGGTTTCATTGGTGGCGGAGCGGAAGCCGTCACGGCGGCCCAAGGGGACCGGGTAGTGAGGCCCGCCAGACTGCAAGAAAAGCTCTGGAGTCGTTAATTACAAGGCCGAGTTCAAAAGGAACCCCAGATGTCGGAAGTCAGCATCAGAAAAGTTATTGTATGGGCTTAGCTCACAATGAATGCTGTAGCCTAAGTCAGGAGTAAGCATTCATTGCAACAGTAATAATATGTCAAACTTATAATAAGCCAATGAAGATGCTTGTATTTCATTGATTATTATATATTTTATTAATTTTATGATGATACTTCATACTGTTTCAATAATTTTAGATTTTTGATTGACTTGTTATAAATTTGATGTGATATCACCGTTGTAACAAATATCTACTCATCATGTTGATACATCTATTTAGCTACTCAAAATATTGACATGATATTTTTTTTCATTAGCTTAATCTACACTATTTATTGTGAAATTCTAAGTAATTCCAAGTAATTATGGAATTTAAGATTTACCTATGAATGGTAGAGGAGTTATTTATCAAAGAAATTCCTTCATGGATTGAATATTAATGATGGTGTCTATATTTATTAATAGTGAGGATAAATTATTTTTTCAGACATGATTTATCAGTTCGATTGTAGACTGGATCTCGAGAATAAAAGAGGGAGATAGATGAAATTTTTAATTAGACTGGCCCACCAACTGATCAGCGGTTGACCTGATCTAACGAATAACCACGAGAGAGAGAGAAGCAATACCAGGTAGACGGCATCGCGGGCAGCGAGAGCCGTGACGTCGGCACAAGAGACAGTCCTGTAGCCGCATTGGTGGTCCGTGAGAGTCCGGATGTCTTTGATGGCCTTGAAGGCCGATGGCCTCAGTGTCAGGTTTGGAACTGACTCCTTCTCCGGCCCATCCAGCAACACGGATGCATCACACCCCTGCCAATTTCAAAGTCCCATATTTGTGTCTAACTCAAAAAAAACAAAACAAAATTCCCCATATTCGTGTACGTACATGAGGGAAGAGCCAAAAACTTGTACATGGCCATGCTTCACTCGTACTTAAAGGCATACCTGGACGAAGCAGTCGTGGAAGTGCATGCGAAGGAGGCCAGGAGCGAGACCAGCATGCTTTCTGATGGCCTTCTTGAGGTAGTCCCTAACGATCTGCTCTAACATTGGGCAGCTGGTCTCGTAGAAGCTCCAAGAGAGGCCGTTCGCCGAGGGAGGACAGCTCTCTGCTTGTGGTAAAGTAGAGAAGAAGACAAGCGAAGAGATGATGAATGCAAGAGCTAGGAGAGGAGGAGGACAAGTTGAAGTAGAGGAAGCCATTGGCGTGTGGTGTGTTAAGAGCTTCCTCTCGTTTTACGTCAAGGGTTAATAGCAAAGATGGTCGCTATTTATAGGAGAAATTATCAGGCAGACTAAGTCTACCTGATGTCGGGTGTAATAAGAGCTGCTTCTTGTGTTACGTCAAGGATTGATAGCAAAGATGGTCGTTATTTATCGGAGAAATTAAATTATCAGGTAGACTAAGTCTACATGATAATTTCATTAAGTCGATCTCCATCCCCTCCGACGAAATTCTTGCCTTAGTCTATCATAAATGCTGTAGACAAAACTAATAAAGAAATATTACATCAGCTGCAACTAGCTCAATATGTCTGATCTGATAATTTGCTCACTGGTTTGTCAAGACCAAGTCCACTTGTATTGCCAAAAAAAAAAAGACCAAGTCCAGTTGAGGATATCCCTCGAGGCTTGAAGGCCCGAGCATTCATGGAGACTCCGATAGCGTGTCAGAGTTGAGGAATGCATTCACGCAGACTCTGATATTTTTTGTTAAACTCATAAGCAATGCAAGGATGAGAGGCCTATTAATGATGAGTCGGCTCGAATAATTGTAAGTTTTTTGATTTTGTCTATGTGATGCTGTTAATTTGAAACTTTATTTTTTTTTATAATTTTATATCATCATGAAAATGATGTAATTTTTTTTTCTTATGAGCTTAGTTTTTGAAGAAGTAAAAGTTAAGTCAACCTTCTAATTCTATTGATCAATCCTAAGATAGTGTCACTTTCAAGGATCATATATGTTCATAAGTGATGGGACAAGAGAAGAGTGGCTTAGTATGGGATTTAGGACTTGGTCCAACCCCAAGTAATTTATGGAGACCAGCATCTCATCACTTGAGAGCAATCTCAAAAGATGATAGAGCCTCTGAGAAAGTGAAATTATTGGAGAAGGATATGAAGATTATGAAAGAATGCCACACCAATGAAATGAGAATGATAAAGAAAAATCAAGCACGATTAGAAACCGAACTTGCTATCACTACAAGGAAAAAGAGTTTTTACGATGAAATTATTTGTGACGAAAATATTTTCATCGATAATAAGAATATTTAAGATGAAAAATTAAATTCATCATAAATAATAAAATATTTATGATGAAAATAATTTTTTATCGTAAATAGTTTTATATTAGCGACGGAAAAAGAATTTCATCGTAAATACTTATTATTTGTGATGATTATTTTTGTTAAACTCATAAGCAATGCAAAGATGGGAGGCCTATTAATGATGAGTCGGCTCGAATAATTGTAAGTTTTTTGATTTTGTCTATGTGATGCTTTTAATTTGAGACTTTATTTTCTTTTATAATTTTATATCATCATGAAAATGATGCAATTTTTTTTTCTTATGAGCTTAGACTTTGAAGAAGTAAAAGTTAAGTCAACCTTCTAATTCCATTGATCAACCTTAAGATAGTGTCACTTTCAAGGATGATATATGTTCATAAGTGATGGGACAAGAGAAGAGTGGCTTAGTATGGGGTTTAGGACTTGGTCCAACCCCAAGTAATTTATGGGGACCAGCATCTTATCACTTGAGAGCAATTTCAGAAGATGATAGAGCCTCTGAGAAAGTGAAATTATTCGAGAAGGATATGAAGATTATGAAAGAATGCCACACCAATAAAATGAGAATGATAAAGAAAAATCAAGCACAATTAAAAACTGAACTTGCTATCACTACAAGAAAAGAGAGTTTTTACGATGAAATTATTTGTGACAAAAATATTTTCATCGACAATAAGAGTATTTAAGATGAAAAATTAAATTCATCATAAATAATAAAATATTTATGATGAAAATAATTTTTTATCATAAATAATTTTATATTAGCGATGAAATTTTTTTTTATCATAAATACTTATTATTTTTGATGATTATTTTCATCATAAATAAAAAATATTTATTTTAATTTTAAATTTTTAAATATTCATGATAAAAATATTTTCATCATAAATAATTTAAGTATTTATGATAGAAAATATTTTTTTATCAGAAATAACATTATTCCCAATGAAAATATTTCATTACTAATATTTAAAAAAAATTAAAAATTAAAAAATTATAGATTATTTATGATAAAAATATTATGTCATAAATAATTGAGTATTTGTGATGAAAAACTTTTTTGATCATAAATACTCAATTATTTACGATGAAAAACTTATATTATTAATATTTTAAAAAAATAAAAAATTTAAAAATTTAAAAATTATAATTAAGTATTTATGATGAAATTTTTTTTCATCATAAATATAATTATTTATGATAAAATTTTTTTTATCATTAATATTTAAAAAAATAAAAAATTTTAAAAATTTAGAAATTATAGATTATTTGTGATAAAAATATTACGTTGTAAATAATTGAGTACTTATGATGAAAAGCTTTTTCCATCGTAAATAGTTAATTATTTACGATAAAAAATTTTCATCATTAATATATGAAAAAAATAAAAAATTTTAAAAATTTTAAAATTAAAGATTATTTATGATAAAAATATTACATCATAAATAATTAAGATTTATGATGAAAACTTTTTTTTCATCATAAATACTCAATTATTTATGACAAAAAAATTTCATCTCTAATATATGAAAAAAAATTTAAAAATTCAAAAATTATAGATTATTTATGATGAAAATATTACATCATAAATAACTGTGTATTTATAATGAAAAGCTTTTTCCATCATAAATATTTAATTATTTATGATAAAAAATTTTCATCACTAATATTTAAAAAAATAAAAAATTTAAAAAAATTTAAAAATTATAGATTATTTACGATGAAAATATTACATCATAAATAATTGAGTATTTATGATAAAAAATATTTTTCATCATAAATACTCAATTATTTATGATGAAAAATTTTTATCATTAATATTTAAAAAAAATAAAAAACTTTAAAAATTCAAAAATTAAAAAATATTTATGATAAAAATTATTTTTCATCATAAATAGTCAATTATTTATGATAAAAATATTTTTTTATCAATATTTTTAAAAAATAAAAAATTTAAAAAATATAAAAAATTATAGATTATTTGTGATGAAAATATTTTATCATAAATAACTTAGTATTTATGATGAAAACTCATTTTCTATCGTAAATAGTCAATTATTTATGATAAAAATATTTTTATTATCAATATTATGAAAAAATAAAAAAATATAAAAATATAAAAATTACTAATTATTTTTAATGAAATAATAAAAATATCATAAATAATTGATTATTTACGATTGAAAATGATTTCCATCGTAAATACTTCATTATTTACAATGAAATAATTTCATCACTAATAATTAAAAAATTAAAAATCAAAAAAATAATTTCCAACACTGAAAAGGAATCATTCTCCCAGTATCTAGACTTTGTTGGATAATGCAACAAAATTCTTCACTCGTAACCAAATCAACCGTCTATAAGATCTAGGAGCAAATTACCTCAGAAAATTAAACGCTAAGAATTTGATTCAGAAAAAATGTTAACTTTCAACTATATAAAGAACAAAACTTTATCAACTGTTCGATAGACTAAATTGTGTCATTTACTTCAAAACCATCTCAAAAAAATTTGATCAATAATCCCTTGTGACAACAAAATCCTATAATATCTTTAACAGAAAAATATAACTTCTTGAACGCTGTCCTTAATCTACGGCAGATGATGCACCACAGTAGTCTGATCTCTGAAACCACTAATTGATGTCGATCCTCCATCAAAAAGATGAAACTCTATATAGAATTATAGCTTTCTTTCTATAGATTAGTAAAATAGAAGCCAAAAAGAATAATATTCTACAGATTTTATTTTATAGTATCAATATATCCTTCAAAAAAAAATTTAAAACTTAAAAAATATAAAAATTATAGATTATTTATTTGGTTTATTATAACCATTCTGTTGTTTTTGTTTTTATTGTTTAATGCTCCTTTTGCATTTATATAAGTCGAAAAGTATGCGGAAGATTTTTGCTGGGTCCTTCAGTATTATTTTTTAAAACTGCATTCATGGACTTGGTATGAGATGATTGTTTGTCACAGATACTCTCTAACTAGTTGAATTCTTATAATTGCTATTTAGTTCAAGATTTATCTTGAGATTGACATATTCTTAAGCAGGTATTATCCTTTCTACTACGCTCTTTTTGCGTCGGATCTTAAGGGTCTTAGCTGCTCGTAGATTAAATTTGAGTTCGAATGTCCATTCAAATCTTTCGATCAACTCATGACAATATTACTACCAATAAAGTAAATCTAATTAATTAATTTTTTTAATTATAAATTATATTTGATTGGAGCAGAATATCAGAGAACTTGACTTATTTTTCTGATCAAGGAGAATCAAATTGATCCATATCATGGTTGTCTCATATTTATCTCATTCTTTTGCACAGATCTGCATTCTTCATAAATTTTGATTAGCATGAACATGTCTCAAGACTGCTAGAATTCATGAATATACCCGAGAAGGTACTTTTAGTGAAAAAATATTTTTTTGTAAAAATTATTTACGATGAAATTTAAATTTATGTTGCTAATAAGATTATTAATGACGAAATCTTTCATCGTCAATAATTTTTTTGATGAATTTTTTTTAAAAAGAAAATTATTTTAGTGGAAAACTTTTTTTGAATTATTAGCAAGAAAAATAAAATTTTCATTGCTAATAAACTTATTAACAATGAAAATACTTTTCATCGCCAATAATTTTTTTTAATTTTTATTATGGATATTTTTTAACAAAAATTATTGATGATGAATATATTTTTTTTAATGCTAATGATTTTATTAACGATAAAAATTTTTGTTTCATCGCTAATAATTTTTAAAGAAAAAAATTTTTAGTAAATATTTTATTTTTAGTAGGAATTATTAGCGACAAAAATCATATTTTTATCGCAAATAATTTTTTTTGGAGGAAAAAATTTTTTAGCGAGAATTTTTTTTGATAGAAATTATTGACGATAAAAAAAATTTCATCGTTAATAATGATATTAGCGACGAAAATTTTCATTGCAAATAGTTTCGATCAACTCAACATCCCATCGCGCCAAACCCACTTCCCCCCTCCCCTCTCCCTCTCCGTGCTCTTCCCCCCTCTCTTCCCACCGGCGAGCACGTCGCCACCACCGTCCGTCGTCTGTGCCGCCATTGCCGTTGCCATCGCTGTCCGTCGGAGGTAAGGTTCTTCGAACCTTTTTTTTTTGTGTTGATAGAGCCATCGAAGGGCGGAGGGGGTTGTGGGGGGGGGGGCAATGGTGGCTGGCGTCGCCACGAGGCTGGGGAGGGGGTCGGTCGGTGGGGAGGTGGTCAGGGGGCAGCCGAGGGTGAAACGGGGGCAGAATGGGGTCGGGGGGTGGGGAGAAGGGGTTGGCTGGCGGCACCATGGGTAAAATAAATTATACTGATAATATTTAATTAGTATGGTATTCTTTTAATATTTGTTATTGGCAGGATGTATTTGATATTATTGATTTTGAGGAGGATCGTGTGCGGCGACCTGTGGACGCTCATTTATCTTTGTGTTTCAAAGAGTATCGCCATCACATCTATCAGCATTGGTACTATGTGATGCAGGATCATGGGGTGGAGGCAGCACGGCAGCGGCCCTATGATAGGATCACTATAGATGATTGGACTGTCATATGTCGGCATTACGAGGATCCGGCATATCGGGTTATACATCCAAACTATTTTTTTTTAGAGTTTAATGATTGAATCATTTATTCTTAAATTTAATTTATTACCTACTAATTTGACTGCTAACTATACAGAGAAGATGTGTCTAGAATACCGTGAATCGGGCTAGATAGACCGTACCGTATTGTGGGGGTTCGAGGTAATTCGCTCAGCACATGGAGTAGATGGTAAATAATTTTTAAATAGTATATAATTTTCAAGCTATTTAATTTTTTTTTAATTAATTATTCTCAAATTGCAGAGAGATGCTAAGAGTGGCGAGCTTCCTGGTAAGATCGATATCTACCAGCAGACCCACCAGCGACGGTCAGGGGAGTGGACGACGGGGAGCCAGGAGCTCTTTGTAAGTTTTTTAAATTATTTTTTTCATTCATAGTTTGATTTTTAGTATAAAATTAAAATAGTTATAACTTTAATTTTTAGGATTGTATGATAGGCATCAGATCCCAGCCTATCCCTGAGGGCTCGACCGCATCTACAGATGAAGAGATCTGTGATCAGGCACTTGGTACGAGATCCTATTATATTAGCGGTCTAGGGTATGAGATCAGTGCTCCCTCATCTTCACGCTCGTCTAGGACTGACATCCATGCTGTCTGTGATGCTCGATTGGCGGAGGTACAGAGGCAGGCTACTGAAGATCGACCGTGGACTAAGCATCGAGCTGATGAGTTGGTGGCACGCATCGACGAGTATCAGCTGCTCTAAATTCAGATGATGGAGCGGATAGCGCAGATGGAGTAGATGATACAACTGATGAGGTAGTAGCAGGTCGGTCCGAGCACTTCCGAGCGCTTTTGTTTTCCAGCTCGTTCCCTTCTGCAGATGCCGACACTTGATGGCCTATTTATGTAATTTTTTATTTTTATTTTAAATCTTTTATAATTTTAATTTAATATAATAAAATAATAAAATTTATATATAAATTTATTATGTTAATTTATTATTTTTATTTATTATTTTAATTTATAAAAAATATTATAAATATAAATTAAAATATATATTCATAAATTATTTTTAAAAAAATATGTGTAAATTATTAGTGATGAAATTATTTTTGATGAAATATTAATTATCAAAAAATATATTACAATGAAAAATTGATCGTAAATAAAATTTTTAATAAATTTAAAAATATTAAAATTTTATATTAAATTAATAGTGATAAAAGTATTTACGTCGTAAATAATTGATATTTTATTAATGATGAAACTTTATATCAAAAATTATCATATTTATGATGTAAGCTTTACGTCGCTGATATTATTTAAATTTAATTTTCATAAAAATTTATAATTAAATTATTAGCGATGAAAATATTTTTATCACTAATAATTTTATTTATGATGAAAAATTTACGTTGCTAATATTTTTATAAATTTAATTTTAATAAAAAAATTTAATTAAATTGATAGTAATAAAATATTTTTATCATAAATAATCGTATTGATGATGAAAAATTTTCATTGCTAAAAGTTTTTAAAAATTTTATTTTCATAAAAATTTTTAATTAAATTAATAGCAATGAAAATATTTTCATCGCTATTAATTTATTATTTATTAATGATATTAAATTTCATCATAAATATTCTTTTTTAGGACTAAAATTTTTCATCGTAAATAGTTTTTGAAAAAATTAATTTTTTTAATGATAAAAATTTTTCATCGGTAATATTCATTATTTATAATGATTTTTTTTTATTATATAATATTATCAATGATGCGATTATTTGCGACTAACTATTAGCGATAAAAATTTCATCGCAAATAACTATTAGCGACGAAAATAGATTATTAGCAACAAATTTTTTTCATCGTTAATAATCTATTTTGTTGTAGTCTATACGATGAAATTATTTTTAGGTAGACATTTAGCTCATGAAACTACCATGCCTTTTGGATCAAATAGAAAACTAATGAACTGATATTTTTTCTTAAAGAACTTGAATTTATTCTTCTTTAATTAAGCAAGGTATTTGTCAGTAATAATATTGTTCTTATATTATTTTTAAATAGATTTTTGATGCCTGTAGTGCTCATGAAGTAGTGAATGCACAATATTTTCAAAATCTTTCAATATTTCATATGCCTCTTTTTACTTGTCAAGATAATAATATTATGTTAATTTACCTTAAAATATGATTCTTGATGCATATGATCTTATTGTTTTCATAGTATTTTTTGCTAATAGTAGTAAATTGAAGATCATATCTGGTTCATGTTATTTATTTTATAAATTTTTGCTTTCATTATTTACTAACTTGGTGTGTCATGTGATGTTGGAATTATCCTCTATTTGTTATTACTCTAATTTTGTTGTTTATTGACTATATTGCTGCTGCACAACTAAAATTATTGCTACTTGTTTATTAACTTATTTATATATTTTCTTTTTTTTTTTTAAGGATACACATTGTAAGTTGATGGACTGCTCTAGGCTAAGAGTTTAGTTGATACTGATGGAGTTCATTAAGGCTGAGACTAAATTGTTAAGAGTTCATTTTTATGATAGTGATAGACATATATTTTTTACTATTTTTGTATTTGAGAGTTACATATATTTGACAAAAAAATATGGTGTAAACTCTTTTTTGGTTATTATAATATATAGTATTTTATTGTTGTTGTTGAACTTTATTGGTTGGTTGAATTGTGCTTAAAAATTAATTATAAAATTTATTTTTGGTATTGTTATGATGAATATTGATATTTGAATAGATCTTAATTATTACATCAATTAAATTTCTTATATTAGTATATCATATTATAATGTAGATAAAAAAGAGGGGGGGGGGATATAGCGGCATTTTCAATTACCACTAATAACTGTTAAATTAGCTTGTTACATCTTTTAGCAGCAATTATAATTATCATGAAATGTATACCTTTGGCCTTTTAGCAGCAATTATAATTACCATGGAAGATATAACTTTTAGTGATAATTTGTGATTGCGATGAAAGATATATCTCTAAGCATAAATATACTGTCATATCATGACAATTATAATTACCACAAAAGACTTACCTCTTAGTAGCAATTATAATTACTATGAAAGATATACCGTTGAGTGTAGATAGGTTACTATATCATGATAATTATATTTATCGATATCAATTGCCATAATAACTCAAACCTATACTGGCAATTTCTTATACCTTTATCGGCAATCTCTGTAATTGCCAGTATAACCTTTATCGACCCTAGTTCTACTGACAAATAAGCAATTGTTGGAAAAAATCTTAATGGCAATAATAATTGCTGCTAAATATCAAAATAATTATCGATAAAAATCTTCTTTGTTATAGTGTTCTCCCATTAAACTCTTGCTAATCAATCTATAAAGATTACCAACCGACTCTTTCTTTATCACCATGATGCAACCTTTGACAACTTTCAACTAACGCTTCTCTTCGATGAATTTCATATCATGCTCATCGAACATCTCTAAATACAACAGACTCTTTTGAACTGTAAGGATATATCTGACATCTGAAATTATACTACTACACCCATTGAACATCTTGATTCGTACATCTTCCACTCTAACAATTGAGCATTCGCCATTGTCTCCCATATAAGCAACGCCATTCTAGTATGGTCTGTAAGTATGAAACCACTTCACTTTCTATGAGGAGTTATGTGAATGATGTACTCGAATCAAGAATCCACTAATTGAGTATATCTGGTCTCCTTTAATAGATAATGTATCTCCATCTTCAGATGTAGTAGAACCAGCATCTACCATGTTTTCTTGAAAATTACTAGACTTGGTCCTCTCACCTCCTTTTCTCAGTATGAAAATGTAAGAATCAAGAAGTTGAGGCCGTCACGGCGGCCCAAGGGAATGGGGTAGTAAGGCCCACCGGACTGCAGCAGAGATATCAACTCTTTAATTAGGAGGGTGTGAGTGGCTTAACACTTGGTTTCAGACTATTTGGTGGGGTCAGGATCGAGAAATTATTAGAACTTAGGGTATCATCTCAGAATAAAATTAGTAAATGAATTTATTTCATTCTAAGTTCACGGTGAATTTGACCCATCTAATAATTTTTCTGGAGATGATGTTTATACTACGGATGTCACTTCTCTCGTATACATGCATATATGCACACACTTATTTTCAGTAATAACAAATATATGAATATATGTAAAATTATATTTTTTTTAAATATTTAGATTTTTTTTCTTTTTGATCAAAAATTTTCAAGAGATGTGTCCTCTAAATTTTGTGTGGGATTTGTGATATATATACAGGGAGGGATAGAAACTTTAGCCTTAAATTTTTTAAGGCATGATGATGACAGTTAGTAATCTAAGTACCAACTTGTGCTTAACAATAATTATATGAAGTTAGATTAACATACTCCAGACGGACGCAGAAAGCTTCACATGTAGAACTATTCCCAGCCATGTTTCCTTACCTTTTAATCATAGCCTTACGGTAGATGGATTGCATCGTGACCTTGTTCTCTCTCTTGGCCGAGGGATCATGCATCTTGTAGAAAGAGAAGCGATCACGAGAAGCCTGGTATAAGAGTGAGTCAGAGAGCAATCACAAGAAACCTAAGGAAACGGGCCTTTTCACTGCACTTGGACTCCATGGTGGAAAGGGTCAATTGCCTTGAGGATCGAGAAGCATGATGTGTCTTTTTTCCCCTTGTTTCACGATAAAGAGGTGAGGATCGAGAAAGTTTTGGATAATTTGTTCTACGCGGCGGAGTTTGAGCTGTGTCGCTGTTAAAAGAACACTTGAAAAATTGGGTTCCATCTCGTTCAGCCTATTCGGTTCTGAAAAGAATGTTCCCATTGGATGAGATGTAAAGTGTTCGATCCTTAGGAACTGTTGGGTATAAAATACCCACAGTCGAAGTCCTCAGTGGAATCGACTACACGACAACTCCGCCCGGACTCCTACGGGAGCCGTGCTCCGTCACCGAGAACTCCAACAGCTTCAGCCGCAAGCAGACTCCGCCCGGACTCCTACGGGAGCCGGGCTCCGCCGCCGACATCGACTACAGGACAGCTCCGTCCGGACTCCTACGGGAGCCGGGCTCCACCGCCGACATCGACTACAGGACAGCTTCGCCCGGACTCCTATGGGAGCCGGGCTCCGTCCTCAGCATCAACCGCTGGTAGGCCTCGTCCGGACTCCTACGGGAGCCGGACCTCCCCTCTGACTTTAATTGCAGGGAGACTTCGCCCGGACTCTTATGGGAGCCGGGCTTCATCCTCGACGCCAACAGCTTCAGCCACAAGCAGACTCCGCCCGGACTCCTACGAGAGCCGGACTCCGCCGCCGACATCGACTACAGGACAGCTTCGCCCGGACTCCTACGGGAGCCGGGCTCCGTCCTCAGCATCAACCGCTGGTAGGCCTCGTCCGGACTCCTACGGGAGCCGGACCTCCCCTCTGACTTTAATTGCAGGGAGACTTCGCCCGGACTCTTATGGGAGCCGGGCTTCATCCTCGACGCCAACAGCTTCAGCCACAAGCAGACTCCGCCCGGACTCCTATGGGAGCCGGGCTCCGCCGCCGACATCGACTACAGGACAGCTCCGCCCGGACTCCTACGGGAGCCGGGCTCCGCCGCCGACATCGACTACAGGACAGCTTCGCCCGGACTCCTACGGGAGCCGGGCTCCGTCCTCAGCATCAACCGCTGGTAGGCCTCGTCCGAACTCCTACGGGAGCCGGACCTCCCCTCTGACTTTAATTGCAGAGAGACTTCGCCCGGACTCTTATGGGAGCCAGGCTTCACCCTCGACGCCAACAGCTTCAGCCGCAAGCAGACTCCGCCCGGACTCCTACGGGAGCCGGGCTCCGCCGCCGACATCGACTACAGGACAGCTCCATCCGGACTCCCACGGGAGCCGGGCTCCGTCCTCAACGTTAATTGCTGGTAAGCCCCGTCCGGACTCCTACGGGAGCCGGACTCCGCCTTTAACCTTGACTGTAGGAAAATTTCGCCCGGACTCCTACGGGAGCCGGGCTCCGTCCTCGATTCCAACGGCTGCAGACAGTCTTCGTCCGGACCTCTACGGTGGCCGGACTATGACCACTGCCGAACTTCAGCCGACAGATCAGTATCAGCACTCCCAGGCCACGATCGCGGCCACGATTCTGCTACATTTCCTGCGGTGGATTCCGCGCAGCTCCACCACTCCCTGACAGGCCGCAGTAACGATTGCAGCACTGCTCCACTCCCCATGACGGATCCCGCGTGGCTCTATTACTATCTGACCAGCCACGATAAACGGCCACGATCCTGCTCCACCTCCTGCAACGGATACTGCGCGATTCTCTCATCCACTGGCAAGTCACGACGGCAAAACGCTGCCCCACTTCATGCGGCAGACTCCACGTGGCACGCCCCAGCGATAGCCACGGGTCCGTTCCACTACGCTTCGCAGCAAACTCCGCCTGACCCTGGACAGTCCACTGCCAGACGGTTACAAACGTCGCCATCAATTCGTTGCTTCCTCCGCCTATAAAAGGGGGACTCAGATACGTTATTCGATAAGCTCATTTCTTATCTCAAAACTCTGCTAAATTCTCCGTTCGAGCACTCCATTCTTGTTGAGGCAGAGAACTGACTTAAGCGTCAGAGGGTCTTGCCGGAGCAACCCCACCTCCGGTTTAGACTTCCTTTGCAGGTCCCGACGGCGACCGCGGCTTCCCCGACTCCAGCTTCTCCGGCGCAAGCAGATTTTTGCACCAACAGGATTGGCGCTAGAGGAAGGGGCTGAGCCTCCACGGTACCCTTGTTCTTAAAGGAGTGTTCAATGGAGCCGCCTCCGATCGTCTCTCCGACACCCACTCCTAATTTTCCCCTGCGAGATCCACGCTCGATGCCTCCACGCAAGGCGTCCACACGACGGTCCACGACCTCCGCAGCCAGATCTCAGGCTCCGGCCTCCCCTCCTATTTTCCAACCTCCTCCTCCTCCGGCGGCGGCGGTCGGTGCGGAGCAATTTGACTTGCTGGCACAGCAGGTCAGAGGCCTCATCGAAGCTGTGCAAGCAATGCAGCAGCAGCAACCGCAGGCGTCGGCGCACCCAGAAAGGGCATCTCCGGAATGTCAGAACCCGACGGCGGGGCGGGCCACCTGGGCCAGCCGCCCCGTCCTTCCCGGGAAAACAAATCCGAGGGTAGAGAGCCCTCAATCGGACCACGACTCCACCCCTGGAAGATCCCTGCCCCCGCTCTACCAGAGGACCCTCGAGACTCGAAGTCGAGAGGATTTTCTGGACCGGAGGCTCCAGGAGATGAACCGACGGATTGAAGAACTCCGCCACGCGCCCCCCGCTCATGGTGAGGATATTTGTACTGACCCTCCCTTCTCTCAAATGATCATGCAGGAACCGATCCCGCCAAACTTCAAGCTTCCCCAGTTCGAAAGCTACGACGGGACTTCGGACCCGGTTGATCATCTGGAGGCCTTCCGGACGATGATGTTGCTTAACGGTGCTCCTGACGCCATCTTATGCCGGGCTTTCCCGTCTACTTTGAAAGGAGCAGCGAGGAACTGGTACTCGGCTTTGAAGCCGGGTACCATCTTTTCCTTCGATCAAATGAGCCACCAATTTGTGGCCCATTTTGTCAGCAGCCGGCGCCCCCGGAAGGGTTCGGAGTCCCTCATCAACATCAAGCAGAGGGAAGGGGAGTCCATACGGGCCTACGTCAACCGCTTTAACATCGCGGTGTTGGAGGTCCGAAACTTGGACCAATCAGTTGCCATGGCCGCCCTGAAAGGTGGCCTTCAGAAGAATGATCTTTTGTTCTCCCTGGAGAAGAAGTACTCCAGGGATTTTGCCGATTTACTGGCTCGAGCTGAAGGATACGCCCGAGCGGAAGAAGCCTTCAAAATGAAGGACGAAGAGACAGCAAGGGAGCGTCAAGCGGGAGATTCGAGTAAGCCCGCAGTTGAGAAAAGGCCAAAGGAAGCCCGGCCACGTTCCCGATCCCCTCCTGGACATAAGCGCGCCCATACTCCACCCCGGGCACGCAGGCAGAGAAGCTCGGACCGCGGGGTTCGGCGGGGCTCCCCACCAGGGAGATTTCGCAACTACGCCCCCCTCAACGCCTCGAAGGCCCAGGTACTAATGGAGGTCAGGGAGCAGCTCCCTAGGCCGGAAAGGATGCGCACACATCCCGGGAAGCGCAACCCCAACAAGTTCTGCCTCTACCACCGCGACCACGATCACGACACCGAAGAATGCATCCAGCTCCAGGACAAGATCGAGGAGCTCATTCGGCGAGGTCGACTTGACAGATTCATCCGCCGCAGGCCTGAGGGTAGAGGAGACCGGCCAAGAGCCCTCCCACAGCCTGAACCGCAGAAAAGGGAGGAGCAACCCAGGGACCGGCCTCCCATCGGGACCATCGACTCCATCACCGGAGGGCCTCAAGGAGGAGCGGGAAAACTGTAAATGTATCACTTACGATTTCACCTTGAATCTACTTTCCTTTTTACCTAACGTGCCCTTCCCACCTGGCGTGGATTTATTATGACTGGATATGATCCCTCCAAAAATAAAGCCATGTCAGGAACAGGAGGAGAACCTCGTCCTGACACGAGCAAAGTCAAAGGCCCGGTTCTTTTAGACCGGATGGGGGGAGAGGCCTTACAACGCCCTAATGCGCCCCCACAGCCATGTCAGGAACAGGAGGAGAACCTCGTCCTGACATGACCAAAGTCAAAGGTCCGGTTCTTTTAGACCGGATGGGGGGAGAGGCCTTACAACGCCCTAATGTGCCCCCACGGCCATGTCAGGAACAGGAGGAGAACCTCGTCCTGACATGAGCAAAGTCAAAGGCCCGGTTCTTTTAGACCGGATGGGGGGAGAGGCCTTACAACGCCCTAATGTGCCCCCACAGCCATGTCAGGAACAGGAGGAGAACCTCGTCCTGACATGAGCAAAGTCGAAGGCCCGGTTCTTTTAGACCGGATGGGGGGAGAGGCCTTACAGTGCCCTAACGCCCCCCACAGCCAGGCTGGTAACGAGGGGAGAACCTCACACCGACTCGAGCAAAATGAAAGGCCCGGACTCCTACGGGAGCCGGGTTCCGCCCGCAAGGAAGACTTCACCCGGACTCCTACGGGAGCCGGGTTCCGCCCGCAAGGAAGACTTCACCCGGACTCCTACGGGAGCCGGGTTCCGCCGCAAGAGGACTTCACCCGGACTCCTACGGGAGTCGGGTTCCACCCACAAGGAAGACTTCACCCGGACTCCTACGGGAGCCGGGTTCCACCCGCGAGGAAGACTTCACCCGGACTCCTACGGGAGCCGGGTTCCACCCGCGAGGAAGACTTCACCCGGACTCCTACGGGAGCCGGGTTCCGCCGCAAGGAAGACTTCACCCGGACTCCTACGGGAGCGGGTTCCGCCCGCAAAGAGGACTTCACCCGGACTCCTACGGGAGCCGGGTTCGCCCCAAGGAGACTTCACCGGACTCCTACGGGAGCCGGGTTCCCCCGCGAGGAAGACTTCACCCAGACTCCTACGGGAGCCGGATTCGCCCACAAGGAAGACTTCACCCGGACTCCTACGGGAGCCGGGTTCCACCCGCGAGGAAGACTTCACCCGGACTCCTACGGGAGCCGGGTTCCACCCGCGAGGAAGACTTCACCCGGACTCCTACAGGAGCCGGGTTCCGTCCGCAAGGAAGACTTCACCCGGACTCCTACGGGAGCCGGGTTCCGCCCGCAAAGAGGACTTCACCCGGACTCCTACGGGAGCCGGGTTCCGCCCACAAGGAAGACTTCACCCGGACTCCTACGGGAGCCGGGTTCCGCCCGCAAAGAGGACTTCACTCGGACTCCTACGGGAGCCGGGTTCCGCCCGCAAGGAAGACTTCACCCGGACTCCTACGGGAGCCGGGTTTCGCCTGCAAGGAGGACTTCACCCGGACTCCTACGGGAGCCGGGTTCCGCCGCAAGGAGGACTTCATCCGGACTCCTACGGGAGCCGAGTTCCGCCCCCAAGGAAGACTTCAGCTGGGCTCCTACGAGAGTCGGGCTCCATCCACGACTTCTGCAGCAAGGGCTAATGGTGGCGAAACCTGGCCGGCTAACAAGATCAGATGAAAGGAAAAAGCTCCCTCCCAACGATGTCAACATCGGGCAAGACAGATGGCAAGAAAGGTTCGGTAGACAGCGATATTAGTGCAGCGCGCGGATGAGGTAACGCAAAACGCTCTTTTTATTCCATTTCCAATATACACACTACAAAGCCAGGAAGGCCAAGGAAAGGAGGGCAAAACGACAAAAAGGAAGTAACTACATGATAAGACAGAAAGGCAAAAAGAGCTCTAAGGAGGCCCTGCTCCCTCCGACCTAGAGTTATCTATTCCGTCCCTCAACCAGGACTGCATCAGATTCTCTATTTCTCCTTCTAGCTCTTCCCTCTTTCGCAGTGCGTCCTGGAGCACCCGACGAAGTTGCTGGCTCTCAGCCTCCGCTTCTCGACGCCTCTTCCTCAAAACTTCAGACTCCGCCTCCGCGTCTGCGACGGCCCGTCGCTCAAGTGCCAGTTGGATCTTCACTTATTGCAGCTCGGCTGACTTCTCCCCGAGGGAGACAGAAATCCCTTCAACAGTGCCTCTCAGGGCTTGGAGCTCTTCAGAATCTTGGGCGGAAGTAAGCTGTGCCCTGTTAGCCAGCTGCCTCTGGAGACGAACGACTTCGTCGGTCGCCGTCCGGAATCTCCCTTTATACTCTTCCACCTGCCGGTGCCAGCTGGCCCGCTGAACGTCGTGGCTCATCTCGGCGTCTTGAAGCTGCTTCTGAAGGTCGGAGACCTTCTGCGACCACTTCTGTTCATCATCGACCCGGGCCAAGAGCCGGGATGAATTTCCTTCCAGCTGGCCGATCTTCCTCTTCGCAGCTGACAGTTCCACCTTAAGGGCGCTGATCCTGGCTTCTTGAGCCCAAATACGGTTGCTGGTGCTCTTCTTGCACTCCTCGAGTTCCTTTGTGAAGTTCGCCTTCCTCCGGCTGTAATCCATGATCGCCTTCACATGGAGACTCCGGAAGTGGGCGGCCTCAGCGGCGACTTCAGAATGGCCTTCTCTCGATTTGCGAAGTTCGCCTTCCGTCTTCTTCAACTTCTTCGTCAGGTGAAGGACCTCTTTTTTCAACCGCTGGATTGTCGATTTCAGCGGGACCCCCAGGGGCAAGGGGAGTGCTTCTACAGGGCACTGCCATCGGAAGGCAAAAGCATCAGGGAACGACTCATTGCAAGGAGAAAAGCGGAAAGAAGGAGGAGGGGGAAGGAGAAGCCATCCACAACAAGAAATTTGACTTTATTGATTGAATAATTATGAAGACAAACAGAAAGAAAATATTACGACAAAATAAGGGCACAAGATCAGAGGTCTCAGACCTCAGGGGTGGGAGGTAGAGAACCCGGTGCGGGGGGTGCGACCATGGTGGCGGCAGACGAGGGGCCGGCCTCATCTTCGGACTCCTCAAGGAAGCCGAGGTCGAGCTCGAGAAATTTGCTGGCCACCTTCTCTTGGCAGAGCTCGAACCCTTTGGTGAATGCCTCCTGGCCGAACTGGACATTCAGGTCCCTCATCTCCGTGGAGGCCTTAAATTCCTCCACCGCAAGGGCCCTGGCCTCCGAGACCAGGACCGGAGTTTGCTCGACCAAATGGGCGACCTCGGCCTCCGCCTTCCTCGCCGACTCCTCCAAGATCTGCCTCTCCTCCTCCCGAGCCTGCTTCTCTCTTTCCAGGGCCTCCTGGAGGGCAGCTACTTCAGCTGACTTCACTTGGAGGCGGGCAACCTCGGCTTGGCAGCGTTCCTCCGCCTGGAGGATGTCCCTCCTCATGCGGCTCACCGCCTCGATATAGGCGAAGAGCTGGTGCCCAATCTGCAAGGACGGATAGAGAATTACGACAGAGGCCGAGTGACCGTGTAAATAAAGATCCATTTACCTCGAGGAAGGACCCCAAAGAGTCCCAAGCCCGCTGCTCAGGATCGACGCGGTCGATCCTCCCCACGACGTCGGACAGGATGCAACCGTCGATCAACCGCCTGATCAAGTCCCTATCGTTGAAGGGATTCTCCGATCCCTCCTCGGAGCAGACAGACTCGTCTACAGCAGCTCGGTGGCTACTCGCCCTGCGAGCCACCGATTTCCTCCTCCTCCCCGCGGCGGGTGCCTCCGTGGAGCGAACCCCCGGAGTGGGGGCCCCAGTCGGTGGGCTCCTCGAGGAGGCCCGAGGAGCCACTGGCTTGGCATCTGAAGGAATGTCGATGGCCGGGGCCGCCTGGACGGGCGCAGCCAAGCTCGTCTCCTCCGCCCTGGCCCTCTTCGCCGATCCGGAGGCCGCCGCGCCCTTTCTCTTCTGAGCTCTCATGCCCCTGGCGAGCATCCGCGTTGCTTCGGCGTCCATTGCTAAAAAAAAAAAAAAAGAAAAGAAAGAGAAGAAAGGAAAAAGAAGCAACACCGATCAATCAAGAGTCAAAAAAAAAAAAAAAGAGAGAAAAAGAAGAGAGTGGGAAGAAAAAAGAAGTAAAGAGAAGAAGAAGAGAAAGGCAAGAAAAGAAAAGATAAGACGAATACTCGCTGGATCCTGGGGGCTCAGGCCGATGTTGAAAAGAAGCTGCTCCCTCAGAAGATTAGGAAGGGAAGGAGCGGGATAAGTTAGAAGCTTCTGGGCGGCCTGGAGGTCGTCCTCCCCCAGGCTGGGAGCCCGACGGACGGAATCCCTCAGAGAACCCCAAGGGGGCAGGCCCAGTTCCAAGGTCGGGCAGTGGACGAAGAGGTATTTCTCCTTCCAATTGTGAATCAAAGAAGGGGCGCCTTTCAGCAACCCCTTCTTACCAAACTGGGGGAGAAGTACCACCAGTCCTTCGCCGAAGGATGGCGTTTGAAGGTATAAAAATGCCTAAACAAGGAGAGAGACGGCTGAACCTCGACTACGTGGCAGAGGAAGAGAAACCCTATCAAAAACCTAAAAGAATTCGGGCCACGGAAGCGAGAGATGTCCAAGAAGCGGAAGAAGGCAGCGACAAAGGCAGGAAGCGGAAGCCGGAGTCCGGCACGGAACACTTCCTGATACAAACAAAAGCGACCGGGAGGAGGAGTGCTGGCCCGGTCAGAGGGGCCAGGTAGCTCCAGGTCGTACTCCGGAGGAACCCCATACTGAACCCTTATCAGAAGGAGTTCCTCCGAAGTCGAGGAACATGGAATAACGCCCGGTGCGAAAATCGGGCGAGGCCCAGCCCCGGACGCGGGTTCGTCCACAGAGACAGGGACCTGGGGGTTTGAAGCAGAAGAACTCTCGGAACTGCCGGGAGCAGAAGAGCCAGAGGACATTTTGAGTAGTTTCGAAGGGAGGATCTAAAGGACCCTGAAAAGACGGACCGAAAGGAGAACGAGAGGCCGAAGGCTAACTTGGAGGGATGCACAAAAGTAATGATGAGAGAAGAAGCCCCTAGGCGGTGAGAGGAAGGTTGGCACTAACCTATATTACTCTGAGGGACCTGGGGGACGAAAAATGGGAGGCGCCTACGGCTCGAGAAGACGCTCACTAAAGCAGGGCTCTCGAAGAGAAGACAGACACCAGCGAAAACTCAGGAATGGAGTAGGACGCCTAAAGGAGGGAGGATGGGTTTAAATAGACCCTGGGATCCGGCGCCATAATGATCGCGAATCCCCCAGGCCAGCCCGCATCCGACACGTGTCCCACTCCCCCTGGCAGACGGCTAAAAGCGGCTGACGGTTGGCAGGATCATAATTGCACCGTACCTAGGCCAGAGTATCTGTGGGAATTTCGAAGCGTCCCCTTGTACCGCTCCAATTCGAAAAGACTCCGGCACGCGCACATTTAATGCCAAAATATCCAGAGGCGGCAGTGCGCAGGATTCGAAGGGACGGTTTCGGCTGTGCCCATCTCTCTCTCTGTACTTCCTTCGTTTGAAATTTAAACTCGAAAGTAGGGGGACTGGTGTTGGGTATAAAATACCCACAGTCGAAGTCCTCAGTGGAATCGACTACACGACAACTCCGCCCGGACTCCTACAGGAGCCGGGCTCCGTCACCGAGAACTCCAACAGCTTCAGCCGCAAGCAGACTCCGCCCGGACTCCTACGGGAGCCGGGCTCCGCACCGACATCGACTACAGGACAGCTCCGCCCGGACTCCTACGGGAGCCGGCTCCGCCGCCGACATCGACTACAGGACAGCTCCGCCCGGACTCCTACGGGAGCCGGGCTCCGCCGCCGACATCGACTATAGGACAGCTTCGCCCGGACTCCTATGGGAGCCGGGCACCGTCCTCAGCATCAACCGCTGGTAGGCCTCGTCCGGACTCCTACGGGAGCCGGACCTCCCCTCGGACTTTAATTGAGGGAGACTTCGCCCGGACTCTTATGGGAGCCGGGCTTCATCCTCGACGCCAACAGCTTCAGCCACAAGCAGACTCCGCCCGGACTCCTACGGGAGCCGGGCTCCGCCGCCGACATCGACTACAGGACAGCTTCGCCCGGACTCCTACGGGAGCCGGGCTCCATCCTCAGCATCAACCGCTGGTAGGCCTCGTCCGGACTCCTACGGGAGCGGACCTCCCCTCTGACTTTAATTGCAGGGAGACTTCGCCCGGACTCTTATGGGAGCCGGGCTTCATCCTCGACGCCAACAGCTTCAGCCACAAGCAGACTCCGCCCGGACTCCTACGGGAGCCGGGCTCCGCCGTCGACATCGACTACAGGACAGCTCCGCCCGGACTCCTACGGGAGCCGGGCTCCGTCCTCAGCATCAACCGCTGGTAGGCCTCATCCGGACTCCTACGGGAGCCGGACCTCCCCTCTGACTTTAATTGCAGGGAGACTTCGCCCGGACTCTTATGGGAGCCGGGCTTCACCCTCGACGCCATCAGCTTCAGCCGCAAGCAGACTCCGCCCGGACTCCTACGGGAGCCGGGCTCCACCGCCGACATCGACTACAGGACAGCTCCACCCGGACTCCCACGGGAGCCGGGCTCCGTCCTCAACGTTAATTGCTGGTAAGCCCCGTCCGGACTCCTACGGGAGCCGGACTTCGCCTTTAACCTTGACTGCAGGAAAACTTCGCCCGGACTCCTACGGGAGCCGGGCTCCGTCCTCGATTCCAACGGCTGCAACAGTCTTCGTCCGACCTCTACGGTGGCCGACTATGACCACTGCCGAACTTCAGCCGACAGATCAGTATCAGCACTCCCAGGCCACATCGCGCCACGATTCTGCTACATTTCCTGCGGCGGATTCCGCGCAGCTCCACCACTTCCCTGACAGCCGCAGTAACGATCGCAGCACTGCTCCACTCCCCATGACGGATCCCGCACGGCTCCATTACTATCTGACCAGCCACGATAAACGGCCACGATCCTGCTCCACCTCCTGCAACGGATACTGCGCGATTCTCTCATCCACTGGCAAGTCACGACGGCAAAACGCCGCCCCACTTCATGCGCAGACTCCACGTGGCACGCCCCAGCGATAGCCACGGGTCCGTTCCACTACGCTTCGCAGCAAACTCCGCCTGACCCTGGGCAGTCCACTGTCCAGACGGTTACAAACGTCCCATCAATTCGTTGCTTCCTCCGCTATAAAAGGGGGACTCAGATACGTTATTCGATAAGCTCATTTCTTATCTCAAAACTCTGCTAAATTCTCCGTTCGAGCACTCCATTCTGTATTGAGCAGAGAACTGACTTGAGCGTCGGAGGGTCTTGCGGAGCAACCCCACCTCCGGTTTAGACTTCCTTTGCAGGTCCCGGCGGCGACCGCGGCTTCTCCACTCCAGCTTCTCCGGCACAAGCAGATTTTTGCACCAACAGGAAACGATCACATCTTTAGGCATCATGCGTGAAATTTTGAACAAAATAAGATATCCCTCCTGTATATATATAATAGAAACTTTGGCTTCTATTATATTCTAAAGCACCCGTTAACACTAAATCAAATCGGCACTAATCTAGTGTTCCTGCTGGTATTATCACTTGTCGGCACAGGGGGGTACATGTTTGAAAAATATTGTTTAAACAATTGATTTCCATGCTATTAGTGAGATTGATAATTAGATCCATAAATGTTTTGAGTCAAAATTAATGCTGTACGGAAGGATGGCTATCGGTGCATGAGATTGACAATGGTACTAAAAGGAGAAATTTATTCACTCTTAAGAATGTATATTTTAAATAAAATTATATTAATTAGGTGAATATTTAACAGTAGTTGACAATTTATTTCAGATTATTGATAATTTAATATAATAATTTGAATTACTGTTTTTCGATATTTTTTGGGTAGTAATATAGATTACCTTAAGGAGGGATGGCTATCTAGATTATCATTTTTTTGTAATGTTATAATAAAAAATTTTGAATAAAATTATCTCTCAAAAAAATTATACAAAATCTATTGACTAACCCTTCTCCCTCTCCCCCTTCGCATGTGTTCCTGACCCACAGCTCTTCCATCTCCCTTTGCTTGCCTATAGCTTCTCTCCCTTATCCCCTATCACCCTCCCCACCCCTCCCCACCCCCCCCCCAATGCCAGTGATTTCCCATATCCCTCAACCCACTACTTCTCTGTGCCACAATCACATCCATATCACTTTCGTTACTTTTCATCGAAAAAAAAGAGCACCAGAACAAAATTATTGAAATTATTTTGAAAATTTAATTTCACATTACTGGTAATCTGATGGTCATACATGTTAGTCAAATTTTTAGTAATTTTACTGTAACATTATCTGTGTGTACCAGGCACAGTAATCAATATTACTGATAATTTAATGGTGGCAATCTATCTTGAGGCCTATTTGATTGGGAGTAATCTGGCATGAAAAAATAAATCCTATGTCAGATTACCATGTTTGGTATGAAAAAGGAAAGAGAAAAATGATAAAAAATTTGATGGGCCCCATGCTTATTTTTCGAAGAGAGAAGGTAAAACAAATATCATGGATTGGATTGGTATTTAATAAATTTCTAAGTAGTAGTAATCCATATTCGAAAAAAATAACTCCAATAAAGCTGCTATGTAATTATTAAATTTGTTTGATGTCTTTCTAAATTCATTCAAGAGAGAATTTTTACAAAAAATTAAGATGAAGATAGCATTCTGCAAAAGATTATAATAATAATTATTATATTAAAATTGATGGAGATGATAATACTATTGTAGTATTAAAAAAATATTTTATATTGAAAAATATATTGAAAATTTTATCATATTTTCATATAAGATTAATCTTTTTTCAGTATCATTTTTCGAAGTAATTTTTTCATCAACTAAATATAGTAAAAATTATTTTTTTTATAATTAATTTTTTAAATAAATAATTTTTAAAAATCATTGAAATACCTTGTAATCTGGAATACTCCAATCAAATAGACTCTCAGGTAATCCACGTTATCCTCCAAGATTATCTGACGATGACCAAACGCAACCTTAGTTCTAGAATTATTTGGTCCTGATGGTTGTGGACTAGATTGATCGGGCCACCGGGGGGCGAAGGGGTTGCGCGGGGGGGGGGATGGTGGCCGACGTCGCCACGAGACTGGGAGGGGTTGGCCGGTGGGGAGGTGGTCGGGGGTGAAACGGGGGCAGAATGGGGTCGGGGGTGGGGAGGGAAGGGGTTGGCCGGCGGTGCCATGGTAAAATAAATTATACTGATAATATTTAATTAGCATGATATTTTTTTAATATTTATTATTGCAGGGTGTATTTGATATTATTGATTTTGAGGAGAATCATGTGCGGCGAGCTGTGGATGCTCATTTATCTTTGTATTTCAAGGAGTATCGCCACCACATCTATCAGCATTGGTACCATGTGTGATGTGGTGGAGGCAGCGCGGCAGCGGCCCTATGACAGCATCACTATGGATGATTGGATTGTCATATGCCGGCATTACGAGGATCCGGCATATCAGGTTACACATCTAATTTTTTTTTAGAGTTTAATGATTGAATCATTTATTCTTAAATTTAATTTATTACCTACTAATTGACTGCTAACTATACAGAGAAGATGTGTCCAGAACGCTATGAATTGGCTATATAGACCGTACTGTATTGTAGGGGTTCGAGGTCATTCACTCATCACATGGAGTAGATAAATAATTTTTAATTAGTATATAATTCTCAAGCTATTTAAAATTTTTTTAATTATTATTTTCAAATTACAAAGAGATGCTGAGAGTGGCAAGCTTCCTGATAGGATCGATATCTACCAGCAGACCCACCAGCGACGGTCAGGGGAGTGGACGACAGAGAGCCAGGAGCTCTTTGTAAGTTTTTACAATTATTTTTTTCATTCATAGTTTGATTTTCAGTATGAAATTAAAATAGCTATAATTTTAATTTTTAGGACTGTATGATAGGCATCAAATCACAGCCTACACCTGAAGGCTCGACCGCATCCACAGATGAAGAGATTTGTGATCAGGTACTTGGTACGAGATCTTGTTATGTTAGCAGTTTAGGGTATGAGATCAGTGCCCTCATCTTCACACTCGTCTAGGACTAACATCCATGCTGCCTACGATGCTCGGTTGGCGGAGGTGCAGAGGCAGGCTACTGAAGATAGAGAGTGGACTAAGCATCGAGCTGATGAGTTGGCTACACGCATCAACGAGTATCAGTTGCTCTAAATTCAGATAATGAAGTGGATATTACAGCTGATGAGGCAGTAGTAGATCGGTCCGAGCGCTTTCATTTTCTAGCTCGTTCTCCTTCTGTAGAGTCGACACTTGACGGTTCTTTATGTTTTTTATTTTTATTTCAAATCTCTTGTAATTTTAATTTAATATAATAAAATAATAAAATTTATTTATAAATTTATATATTAATTTATTATTTTATTTATTATTTTTATTTTATAAATAATATTATAAATATAAATTAAAATATATATTCATAAATTATTTTTAAAAAATATGTGTAAATTATTAGTGACAGAATTATTTTCGATGAAATATGGATCGTCAAAAAATATATTAGCAATAAAAATTGGTCATAAAATTTTTTTTAATAAATTTAAAAATATTAAAATTTTATATTAAATTAATAGCGATAAAAGTATTTACGTCATAAATAATTGATATTTATTAATGATGAAAATTTATATCAAAAATTATCATATTTATGACGTAAGCTTTACGTCACTGATATTATTTAAATTTAATTTTTATAAAAATTTATAATTAAATTATTAGCGATGAAAATATTTTCATCGCTAACATTTTATTTGTGATGAAAAATTTACATCGCTAATATTTTTATAAATTTATTTTAATAAAAAATTTTAATTAAATTGATAGCGATGAAATATTTTTATCTCAAATAATCGTATTGATGATGAAAATTTTCATCGTTAAAAATTTTAAAAAAATTTATTTTCATAAAAATTTTTAAAATTAATAGCGATGAAAATATTTTTATCGCTATTAATTTATTATTTATTAGTGATATTAAATTTTATCATAAATATTTTTTTTACGATTAAAATTTTTCATCATAAATAGTTTTCAAAAAAACTAATTTTTTTAATGATGAAAATTTTTCATCGGTAATATCCATTTTTTATAATGTTTTTTTCATTATTAAATATTATCAACGATGCGATTATTTACGATTAACTATTAGAAAAAATTTTATCGTAAATAACTATTAGCGACAAAAATAGATTATTAGCAACGAATTTTTCATCGCTAATAATCTGTTTTGTTGTAGTCTATACGATGAAATTATTTTTAGGTAGACATTTAGCTCATGAAACCACCATGCCTTCTGGATCAAATAGAAAACTAATGAACTGGTATTTTTTCTTAAAGAACTTGAATTTATTCTTCTTCAATTAAGCAAGATATTATGCGGTAATAATATTGTTCTTATATTATTTTTAAATAAATTTTTGATGCCCGTAGTGCTCATGAAGTAGTGAATGCGCAATATTTCAAAATCTTTCAATATTTCATGTCTCTTTTACTTGTCAAGATAATAATATTATGTTACTTACCTTAA